>NC_072731.1:53005525-53305525 GCF_026930045.1 Uloborus diversus
GTTTTCCTGGACGGCTTAGAAGTCATTTTTAAATAATAAAATGCTCCTCGACATTTCGCAAGGTCATCAGAGAATTGCCTTCCCAACATTTTCACTTTCTCTGGCCTTCTCTATCGCCAGATGCATCGCAGCTTGAGCATGTGGAATAAGTTAGACAGTTTGCAAGTTCAATGAAGGGACGCTTTCATTACATTAACTAAACAAGGAGATGAAGCAGGACATCATTTTCATGCCTCAATGGCTGCATGTTTCGTTTCTAGCAATCAAGCTAGAAGTGGACCAACAGGGGGCTATTGATACTGCACTCATTTGTAAATTTTCCTGCAGTGAATGATCATGTGTTTAAATTGCAATTACTTCTTTGCATCAACGTTGTGTTTGCGTATGTAAAATTTCGTTTAACTCCAAACTTTTTTTTGGTATGCAAATTTTTATTTCAATGATCGTACATGCTTCAAGTCACTAGAATAATGTTCAGTTAAAAGAGTGTTTGTGGCTAAGTTGAAGAAATTCAAATTACATTGAACATATTATAGTTTTCCATACATAACTAATAACATATAAGTAGCTCACATACATTTTAATTGAAAAGAAATAACTTTTTTTTATCATATACCTGGAAAAATAAATCAGCTCCGTGAGAAAACATTTTGCAATTAAAATTGCTTATTTGTTTTCTGGAGCTAAAATTAAGACGCTCTTTCCTTGTGATGAAAACGAAGTTATGAGACAAAAGTATGCACACTATTTCTCAGTACACAGCGGGCTAAAATCACTCCTTATTCTGATACATAGTGTCAGTTAATAAAGCATTGTCTGCTGATTTTAATTAAGGCTCCCAATAATTCCAAATACTTTATTCCCCGAAGAAAAGAATTTATGTGCGAACTTTCTGTTAGAGTAGAAACAGAAGCGCTGGAATTTCCCAAACGAGAGAGCTGAAACTCTAATTGAATTCTTACGTCTCATTTGGCTTCTAATAATTATCTAAGTACATTCTTTACCCTATTTTACAATAAGGCTCTAGGAGTTTATTCCACTTCAAGTTTCTATGTAGATTTTGGTAAAGCTTCTGTTGTTCAAGTTTTGTTTTAAAATGGAAAAATCCCGATTAGGCAAGCCATTAGCAGCATTAGTTTTATTCTATTTGTTCTGATGTGCAATCTGTTGTAAAATATTTATTTATACATTTTCTGCAATACAAATTTGTAAGAATAGCATTGAATAAGAAAATATTCTTATAACAGTACATCAACAGCGTTTTATCGCACAAAATTAGCAGAATAGTGCAAACACGTTTTTCGGAGTTTCAAGAAACCCCTTTTTTAATATAAAATAGTGAGATTTTATATGTTGTGTTTACATCTAAAAATTCAATATTTTGCATTGATAAGAGGTTCTATGTAACCCCGAAACACGTGTCTGCAGTGTTCTGCTAATTGTGTGCGATAAGACGTTGTTGATTTAATTTTACTTCTCTGCAGAAAGATATTTATTTCAAATATTCTTATATTTTTAACAATATAATAATCTACATTAATGCATATATGTTTAAAAGAAGTAGGGTTTCCAATTCCCCACCGAATTCAGTCCCAAGGGATTTCGGGATGGTATGGAGCCAATCCTGCAGGATTCCGGGATCCCGCGGGATTGACTTTATTCTTCTAAAAATTGAATTTTTATGTCAAATAGAAAATGATGTGCTTTTTAGGAAGCACTGCTTTTATTACTTGAATTAATAGCCTTCCTCAATTTCATAGAGTAATTTCAAAGCACTGCAAAGTCAGATCCTAATCAACAATTATCGTTTGATTGGCAAAAGTGTGCCGCTCGTTTGGGATGGAAAAGGATTTTTGCTCAAAAAATAATGGACTCAATGAAAACACGTGCTGTGGCTCCACTGCAAATGGTTTTACTTACATAATTAGGGACATTTAGAAAAAGATCCGCATTAACTTCTCAGCTTCTGAAATAGATTTTTCTTTTCTTATGCAAAATTTTTTTTTCTTTAGAACCACAAATTTGGGACAAAAACGATGTCTGTCGGATATGTGTTTTGCTGTATCCAACCCTTGTTGCTTCATTAACGTTGGTCATTTTGTCAGTGAATTTGATTCATTACAGCAATGGGTGAATACTGCTTGATTTCACCATTTCATCAAGTCGCAGTTTCAGAAAAATTGTTAGGATAACTTCGCTAGTTTTACCTCTCACTGAAAGAGGAATTTAAAGAGACATTAGTAGGCAGCTTAACTTACTGCACTGTCATGCGAGGCACTCTTTGTTTCATACAAGTTTCTGTCTCCTCTTTTAAAGTCGTGTCGACTATATAAGTAATGTCAGATTTTAACTTGCTTTCCTTTTTGGAGTGCATTTTTTGTAACTAAAAGGTTTTGAGTGTATTACTAAAGCTTACAGAAGTGCTCCAACATTGCAATTAAGGTACTCCAGCGGGTTTTGGAATACGTAATATACTTTCGCTTTTTTTCTAAAGCGTAATTTACTGGATTTAAAATTTTAGTGAAGGTTTTTGAAAATGCTTATAATGTTTATGCATTTTCTCAATTGCTAAACCGCTAAACGTATGAAGACTGAAACCTCGAATGAGAACACCAATTCATCCTCATAAAAATATACTTTTTTTTTAATTGTGTTCTTAAATGGTAAATCAATCGTTGTTCATATCAGATAGTTTTCTTGCTTTTATTGAAGATATTCGAGGAAGAAGATTCAAATTTCATATGATGCTAGTGAAAATACTCGTTTTTGAGCGGCAAAAATATTGGAAAACGCGTGACGGGGGGGGGGGGGTGGAATTGAGAATCCCGCGTTATTGAGAGCGAAATCCCGCGGGATCAATCCCGCTAACTATCCTGCGGGATCCCGCAGGGATCGGGATTTCGGGATTGGAAACCCTAAAAAGAAGCTTAGACAGCTTAACGAAATTGCATGTCTCTTATTATCATTAAAATTTATTTTCCTTCTCCTTATACGAAAATTATTGTATCATTAAGAATCGATTCATTTTTAACGATTATCAATACTTTTTTTTTCATTTCTTCATAGATATTATAGAAAAATCATTTAAAAGACTAAATTTAGCGAATAAATATAATCCTCTAAAACAATGTCCAGAGTTCTTGTTTATAATGCTACTAAGTATGCGAACTTTTCTTAGTTTAACTAATTTGCACCATTTTAATACATTAATGGGTCAGGTTTGTAATTTTATTTATAGTATTTCCTTTTTTTTCTGTCATTATAGAAAATTAAAAAAAAAAAGTTTGGTTCATCGAACAAATACTTAAACGCCCTTACAGACTAAGAGGCATATTCAATTCGATTGTGCTCGATTCGGCCGAAATTCATCAACCAATAGCGCAGCAAAGAATTTCTTTTGCTCCACCCAGAGCTCCACTGGGCCCCTAAGTCGAACATTAAGCGTTTATTTTGAATTTTATAAATGCAAAATGCACTTGTTTTTGGTAGTTGTAATTTTCGCGAAAATGAAGGTATAGGTGATTTTACAAGCTGAAAATTTCTTGACTTTTTCATGAACAGAACCGAAAGTTGAATTGAAAAATATTTATTAATTTAATTAAATTTTCCCGACTACGACGAGTTCGCGAAAATATGTGCTTTTGCAGTCATCAAGTGTCAGTCGTGCCACGATGGGAAATTCTGTAAATGTGCTTTCACATTCTGAAGCATACTCGTGCAGTGAAACTATTTTTTCAGGACTTTCTGCTAAAATTGTGAGGCACTTTCGTTCAGATGGTGAGACTGCGACCCTTGTCAGATCAATACAACATTTTTACAAATTGAAAATAATGTCCTGAAAATGAAGGCAGGCTTTTAATGGTTTGGTAGTTGACTGAAGAATTGGCGAAAAATCGCTACATTTGGTGCCAAATCGGATGATATACCGTGACAGACTCGGAAGATTTGCTTATGCCTTCAATGGTATAGATTGATTTAATACCGTTGGTGCGTAAGTTAAAAGGTAAAGGCAGAGTGAAGCGACTTCCTCTGCATGTTCTGAATCCAAAGGTACCTGTCGCAACCCAGGAAAAATTAATCGTCCGACAGACGGGGGGGGGGGGAGTCGCACAGATTTTTATACATAAGCGATAATTATTTGAATTTAAAAAAGTAATAATTTAAGTCAATAATGAATTTTTGACTGCAGTTCCTAGAAGAAAAAAATCCAAAAACGGTAATTCTATCGTAATTTTTATCATTCAAAATTGAATTTGAGAAATAAATTAAGAAAAAAAATGACAGGCGTAGTATTTTCGTAAATATTTGTGTAAGATAGTATTCTTTTCCTTTTTTACGATTTTCACCTAAACATATCATTCTCACATTAGAGCAACCGACTTCCTTTCTTTAAAAAGGATCTCATATCCCTTGGGGCACGTTTATCCCAATTTGGAAAGGTCGTGTTTACTGTATAAAGTTGGGAGGGAAAGAAAGAAAAAGAAAGCATTTCAAAGTAGCTAAATCTACTTCTCTCTAGAGAAAAGTCAAAGTTGTTTTATCGTCGAGGACCAAAGTCAAAATCTTCGTTGTTCATTCTCAATCTTAAAATTGCTCGAACTGTAAAGATACAGCTATTGAATCCATTTTCTAATGCGTAATTGCTATATTTTTTATAACACGTGAGTGAAACTATTATAAATGATACATTTATTCTCAAGTACTTCGCAAGATTATACAGAACTTAGTTCCTGAAAGTTGTTCAGAGCTTGCTATAGACAGAATTTTATCAAAATGTGGCATAAAAATTTACAACTAGAATTCACAAAAACTTTCCAAATAACGGTTTAATGTAGTTAAGTATTGGAGCAGGTACCACTTGATTATTTACATATTAAAAATAGGGAAAGCGTATTTAAGTTATAAGTAAGTATTTTACTGTGCACATTATGTCAAATTAAATTCAAACTAACTATGGATATCATTCAGGCTGTGGAGAAATGTTTAAACAAAGTTTTTTCATTTTCAATTCAAGAAAATTAAAGTGTATTGATAGCTTTATTCGCAAGTAATATTATGTCAACCTAATATTAAACATTCTTGTGTCCGAAGCGTCCGAAGGTGTCCAAAAAACAATGATTCTGATAAAGTTATATTTTGTGGGAAAATTTCAAAAATAGGATAAAATACATTGAAGTAACATTTTATATTAAAAATCAATTAAATGTGAACATTTATGTAAAAATATTCAGAGGCATTGGAAAGTTAAACTGTTAATTCTAATCTGGTTACATAGAAGTTGCAAATTCTTATTAAAATGTCAATTATTGTTCATGAATTGAAATATATTTTTATAACACAAGTCAAATTTCCAGAAAATCTTTCAAAAGCTTGTTTACAAATGAAAGTGTTCAAAATATAGTGCAATAGTTGAATTAAATGCAAGAAAAAAAAATCTAGGTGAGGGTGACCCAAAGCGGGTAGGTTAACGAAGAACGCTTGAAAGTTGTAGTGTTTGGATTTTTGTCGCAACAATTTCGGTTTTATTCCCTAGCAGGATTCTTGGAACTTCAAAAAAAAAAGTGATTTTTGCATTATTTCAAACAGAATATTTATTATCGAACATTACAAACACTTGAATAACCAGCTTTGCCCTATCATGGTGTTTAAAGCGGGTAAACTGTTCGGAAAAAGCGGGTCAGTTTAACTAAATGTGATTTGATACATTTGCCAATCAAATATAAAGTTATAAATGACTAAATTAATTGACTAGCTAACTGCATTATAAAAAAATATATATAAAAAAGCTATACTTATCCAATTTAAATTGAAAATCTAATTCAGTGTATTTGTTTATAAAACATAAAGATATAAATGATTAAATTAATGAACTAATTAATTGCCATCATAAAAAATAACTTTTTAAAGTTATAGTTATCCTGCTGAAATAGAAAATCGAAGTCAGCACATGTGTCAAGAAATTATAAATATATGATTAAATCTCATACCAGCTTTACCCCGACCCGGTTTTCCCGGAGGCATGTTTTTTATTTCAATAATTTATAACTTTAAATTTAAGAAAAAAAGCAAACAAAATGACTATCGTAGTTTGTAGGTAGTTGGTGTCGAAATATCGTAATATTCTTGACATTAAAAAAAAAAATAAACTGATCTTCGACCAATCACAAGTTACATACCTTCAGTTTATTTCAGATCTGTATCATTTTTCTTATTTTAAGCCTGGTTACGCCATGCCGCTTCACTGCTGCTTCGTTGTGACTGATTGAAACTCGGTGGTGTTCGGGTAAACATAACATATGCATACATCGCTGCATGCTAGCCATGTGGCGGCATACGAAGGTCTACCCGCTTTGGGCCACCCTCCAATATATTTGAAACTTTTATAGCTTTGGAGTAGTTTTTTCTCTTGACTCTAGTGATGAAATAACTATGGTGCCATTTCACTATCTGAAAGTAAATTACAATCAATCTATTACATTTTATCAAGATACTATATATTTATTGTTCATTTTAGCTGCGGAATAAATTATATTAAAAATTTAATTCAAAAAAAAAGTGAAAAAAAATTCTGCACTGGTTTGAAAAAGTAACTGATTAAAATTTATGTTCAATTTACTAGTCTGCAAAAAATAAAAAAAATAAATAAAAAAAATATATAAATAAAATAAAATAAATCTATATATATATAAATGAATGTTTGTCTGTATGTCATCCATGAAGTCAAAAACTACCCGGCAGATTTGGCTGAAACTTTCACCGTTTGTTATTTTTGGTACTGGGAATGTTTATAGAGCAGTTCGAAAAAAATCCGATAGATAGTTCCTTTTTTATTCCAATTTAAGTCAAAAACCATTGGATAAATACGAATAAAATTATCGACTGCAGAAATTAATTCACGTGAAAGATCTCCTTGATAAGAAGTTAGCTGTTGCCATTTTTCTTGAGTTTGAACCAATAAATTCTTTCTTCATTGTTTTATGGCTTTTCATGCAACGAGGGGATTTAAAACTTTTTCTATTTGATATTTTTAGCGATTGATTGATCTTGCAAACTGCGTGAGTACAAAATTTGAGTATAGTCACGGCTTCACTTGATACCTGGACCGATTATTATGAAAATTGCTATATATATGTATTTTTCCACGGAGAAGGTGCATAATATGCTCATTGAAGCCACTCGCCACCAGGTGGCACTGCAGAGTAGCAACTTCTGCCCCGTTCAACCGATTGTCATGAAAATCAGTATAATGATGTATTTTTTTTGTTGGCGTAGCAACGCGCGTCGGGTACAGCTAGTAAATAAATAAAAGACCTTCTGTTGAAACATCATGTGAAATATTACATAGAAACCATTTTTTAAAAACGCTTTTTTTACTTCTAAATATTGCACATTTAAGAGAATTACTTTGAGTTATAAATGGAACTGAAAATAGTCACTTAAGTAGTGATGCAAATTTCCTTTCATAACACTACCAATTCTTATATAAGAGAGATTTTTTATAACAGAATTGTTGGTAATTTGTTTGCGTAAAATATTTTGGAAAATGAACATTTCAGAGAAGAATATTACCAAGTATTCATTAATTACTAGAAATTAATATTTGTATTTATGCATTTCTGATATTGAAATAAATACGAATTGATTAGATTAGATCCCTTTAGCTGTAGCATACTTTGTACTGTTTGAGACACTTTTGGACAGTTTTGGACGATTAAAATCCCTTTCTTATCCAAAATCAGTTTCGGACGTCCAAAACTCCGACCCTGATTTAACGGTACTTTCCACCAATGCTATATTTATATTTTAAGAATTATTGTTGACTGCATTTTCTCATCTAGCTCTTTTCGCACTTATTTCTGCATTAATTGTCCATAATAAATTTAAACAGTTCATAAAGTTAAACAGTATGAAAATAGATATTCGTAACTGTCAGACTATTAATAAGTATGTCACACTTGTATGCCGACTCATTTTATCCCAAGACAATTAAAGCTTTCCAAGTGTTTCGTTTGTTAAAGCGTCAGCATAAGTTGCGTCCCCCCCTTTTAGTTGTGGGATTTCTGCCACATGACCAACATTAATCTTCTCTTCCTTAGTGGATGAAAGCAACAAGTGGCTAAGCTTGCTCGACTGCTTCATCCCTTTTGTGCTGATGCAGATGTGAGAAAGTTTTCGGTTTCCTTCTAATGAATGATTGGTGAAAGCTTGTAGATCTTTTTGTCCATTAGTTCAGATGAGTTGAAGAAATTTTCTAGTTATTTATCCCATGCTGCATCGAAAGTACTAAAACTATTAAGACCATGAATGTAAGAGAAAGAAAACGCTTTACATTTTTAGTGTAATAACATTGTCTGTTATTTGTAAGATGCATTGGAATAAGTAAACCAGGTCTACATTGATCAGTTCACAAATGGTTGCTTTTAGAACCAAAATTGAAAACATTTGAACACTTTTCTAGAATACTTCGCGGTGTTTGAAATAGAAAAATATTCTAATGTTTCTGGCCAACTTTTTTCTGCTTTACACAAAAAGGGCACAGTCAGACGAATAAATAAATACAAGCGTACAATGCTGAAAGAAATGAGTGTCTTTTCTGTGACTTTCATGCTGTAAGCACAAAGACATCAGTGTTTTCTGTGACATTCATACTGTAAGGAGGTTTTTATAATTCGGGTTCAAGTCTATGACTCTCTTTAATTTTCAGTTATTGAGAATATTTATTGAAAAATGTTTCGTGGTTTGTTTTGTTGGGGAAATTCTTAGTGATTTGTTCTGACTGACAAAAATTTGTATGATGCAGATCTTTGCTTTTGTTTTATCTGCATAGTTTAAGAATATGCTCTTTATCTTGTCTTCGTTATACTTATTTTTTACTTTCATTAATAAAGAAAGAATGACAAGAGCTTGTGTTTATTCTTATGGGCTTTTCGTGATATTATGTCCAAAGAAGACATAGAATACGACCTACAGTCTCTTTTTGATATTGCCACACGTTGTATTTCATCAATTAAAGTGTTGAAAGGTCAGAGGCCTGTTTCTATTTTCTTTCGTGATATTCTGTATTAAAAAAAAAAATATGTCGACAGAGTCTTCATCCATCCTTTCTTTTATTTTTTCGTTTTTCTAGAGGGTCGTAATACTTTTTTTTTCCAGGGCTCAACATTTGGAGTCGGACCGATTTCGGGGTAAAGTAGTTTTAGGTTTTAAAATTCTAGTCAAAGTCGGTGTTCCTCTCCGAGTCTGCAGCTCAGTCATGGATATGGAAAATGAGTCGGAGTCATGGATTCGGTTTCATTTCGGGGTAAAGAAGTTGGAGGGTTTAAAATTCCTGGAGTTGACGACTACATCAGCAAACACGAAACACATTTTTACTACTGTTTTTTTCCTGTTTGCAGTAAAGCAAAACTTTGAAACTTCGGACATTTTGCCTCATTTATGCTCTAGATAAGTCACACGATTACTTGGTGACGATTGAATCTATTTTCGTGTTCACTTAGGCTTTCCTCTATTCCTCTGATTGAAGAGAAGTTTCAAGTGACATGGCAACCCATCTTACAAAAACCCCTAGTTCTATTTTTCAGCTTCCTATTAAAAAGTAAAGTAAAAATAGAAAAACTTCTGCTGTTAATTAAATAAAATCAAAAGTCTGAAATTTTTAATGACGTTTGTTTACATTAAACTGTTGTCATTCGACAATTAATAATAAACTCAAAGCCTATGCTATGTACCTGAGGGAAATTTACTAAAAATTCTGTATTGCATTTTATTTTGTTATTGTATTACGTTACTTTGCTTTTTTCTCTATCATAATCTATTAAAATATAATGCGAAAATGTATGCAAAACCCTTGAATTTATTGCCAGTTAATGTTCCTTTTCTCATGAACTTGTACGGTAAAATTAAACGTTAGAATAGGACTGGGTGATATCAGAATTTTATTACTGCGATATAACGCTCTCTAAATATCGATATTTTCGATATATCGTCGAAATTTGGTGGGGGGGGGGGTTGCAAAGGATTGAAAAACATCAAAAAACATTTACAAATATAATAAACACAATTATTTCTCTAATTCATAACTTTCCTGGAGGGGGGGGAGGAGGGCGTGCAAATAGTATAGCTGAATGAATGACAAAAGAAAGTTTTAAATATTCAATTCAATATTTTGTTTAAATCTTTCAATTTGAGCAGTCGCAATAATTTAAATGTGTTTCAAACTATATTTCATATTGACGTCAGAAATATTTTATTTTAAGTCATTTAATAGCTCTTCCTTTAAGACTTTTTACTTTTTTGTTGAGTAACATTAAGTAAAATACTAATAATAAATCTTTAAGGAATGCAGCTATAAATTTTGAAAACAATCACACCATACACCCATTAAGCCCACAGAACTATGGAATATACATTTGGTTTATTTGTCACTAGCTGCCTTTCCGACGTTGCACAGACTACATCGAAAATATAAATATCGTCTAGTGACACATTAACAATCATGTTTAAAAAAAGAAAGGAAAAAAATAACACAAACATTTCTCGTCAATTTGTAGAAAGTACAATTTTATGACTCAAAATTTAAATTTAGATATCATTGGATTTTTTCGTAATCATTTTGGATTTTCCGGCGACCCCCCCCCCCCCAAGGTGGTCCCCCAATTTGATGAGAAAAACTTATGTGAATTCCTGAGCATTAAAGGACCGCTGCGCCATGTTTGAAAAAAAAAATCCGACGAAAACTGGATTTGCGTAAGGAATACCTCTCGTAGGGTGTATTCGCACCCTCCTCCCTTTCCTTATAGGTAAACGAAAACCCCTATGGCAAATCCTGACCATCAAAGAACCGCTGTGCCAACTTTGGCAGAGATCCGACGAAAACTGGATTTGTATGAAGAAATTCCCTCTGGGAGGGAGGGTGGTCCTTCTTGCGAACGAAAACTACCATAAGTGAATTCTTGAGCATCAAAGGACCAATCTGCAAAATTTTTGCAAAAATTCGACGTAAACTGGATTTGCATAAGGAAAACCTCCGTGGGGTGTTTTTGACCCCCCCCCCCCCCTCATCGGTAGGTGAAAAACTCCCTATGAAAATTCCTAAGCATCAAAGAACCGTTGTGCCAAATTTGGCAAAGAAGATCCGACGAAAACTGTGGATCTGTATAAAGAAATCCCCTATGGGAGGGGGGAGGGGGTTTCGATTGAAAACGGAAACTGCCCAATGTGAATTCTTCAGCATCAAAAGACTTCTCTGCCATATTTGGCAAAAACCTGTCGTAAACTGTGAATTTGCATTAATAAAATCATTATTTGGTTAATTAAAATATATAATACATTTTAAACTATTGTCTTTTAACAATACACACACATTTTAACATTGATTTTAAAAATGCAATTAATTTTTCTTCAGCAGCTCCAATCCAAAATCCATATTATTACGTAAACCAATTATCTCATCCTTAAAATACACCACCGGCTCAGTTATTCCATCCGAGGACTGCAGTTTCGTGCTTTTTAGCACTCATCAGCCCGGAATAGGAATCATATGAGCTGGAGGCTAAAAACCCTGTTATGGGAGCCAAGAGAGCCAAACAAACTGGTAGCTAATGCAGAATTAGTACATCAGATGAGTGACCGCAGCAATGGTGCGGTAACTTACTGCTTAGGGCGGTAACTTACTACAATTATCTCATCATTGTCATTATTTTACAAGCAATTTAACCGAAAAACGAATACGAAAATGTATTAACCTTTTCAATTCCGGTATTTGAGAACGACTTTTAAACTAAAGTCAAAAAATACGAAACATAAGGGCTGCAATGAACTGCCGAAGAATTGTAAAGCGCGGTACTTACGCGGTTTATGCGCGTACTTACATAAAAACCCTATTTTCGCGCACGTATCGCAGAAGTTCCGTCAATCGGAAGTTCGCAGATACGAGCGTATATTTTGGATTATATCTCTTACAGCAACCCTGTTGGCTTTAAACACGACGCGGCTCTGCTTTCCAGACCCACAAAACGCTCCTAGCACCAAAATTGCCGAGATACATTTTTTTTTTTTTGTTCTGCAAAACACGAAAATACTCGAAAATTTTGCTTGTGATCAGGTCAACGAAAAAAGGCATGAAAATCCGTAAAACTTCTAGGAAATCTGGAGGAATTGGCAGGTATGATCCACTCATTAAGCACAAAGAATTATGACTGAATATGTATTTTTAAGTCGTTATTTCAATTAGTTCTTAATTAATTCCGGTTCTTCGATTTATCAGACAGATTGAAATCTGAATATCGTTACCGTGGTAGTAAATATATATCGATATATTACGATATATCGGTATATCGCCCAGCCCTACCTAAGAACATTAATTACTATACTTACATTAATGTATTTGAAAAGATGGACATTATTATATTTTTGATTTAGTAATTTGGGAAATCTATTGCTGTTTTATTGATTAATAACATTGAAACAATGCTCTTCAAACTATTTCTACACCCGATTATTTCATTTAAGCATTACTTTCTCTTTTCGTTTTCTCGCTTTTCTAAGATTCGTTAATTTTGCAATACAGGCACGACTTGCATGTTAAGCTCTTCAAGTGCATTTTCTCTCTGCGCTAGTCAGTTAATTTTAATATCGCAAACTCCTAATCTTTGAAAGCCATTGAACGACTTAGATACAGCACAGATATAAGTTATGTAGGCCTTTTGTGTGGCAGAAGATTTGATACACGACCAACATTAATTTATGTTTCCAGCAACAAGCGGAAAAGCTTAATCGCGCAATTTGTTTCCCAGATCAGGAGGTAAATGGATGACCATGACGTCTTTGTGAGCTCCGATTGGACAACAGGTTCTATTGTCACTTGATCTAGCATACCATAAATAAAGAGCTGAAAGTGGAAACGAAGCATTTGCTTGGACAGTACAGCTCTTAAATTTGTTGACGTTTTCCTTAAAGTGAGCAAAAATTAATATTCTCTTGCGACTTAATATTAAATGTTGCGGAATGAGTGCTGAATCAAGATTTCATTACGGTCTATCACGTATACTATTGAAATTGGGCAGTATCAATGGATTAGGGGAAAATTGAACGTACTAAAACGCATTTCGGTACTGCTTTTCTGAAAAAAAAAATCCATTTCAAATAAAATTAGTCACAACTCAGTACTCAATTATTTCTCATTGTCGTTCCGGTACCGGAAAATTAACGAATTCAAACCTGCTGTGTATGTATGTCTAATATGCTTCTGCTTGTATGCTGGGCGGATGACGTAATCACAGATGTCACGTGACTTTGAGTGCCACGTAACAGTGAAGGTTCGAAAGATAGCCAAATGTCCACCTGCTTGCCGATATTGGGCAAATATGATGCCAACCTATCGCTGTTTGTTTAATTTCTCGTCAAGCCCCTAAACTCCAAGCTGATAGACGTCATCACTACGTAAGACCCTTCAAACGGCTTCATTTTTATATGATATTCAGAAGGTTAGTAAATAGAACATTTTATGGATAAACGCAGATCAATTTGAACGAAGTGGCGCATGATAACAATTTTAGAGTACTTGGATTATTAGCCCATTGCCTGGTTTTTGTATTTTAATTGTAACTTCTAATTACTACTATTCTCGATCAATTCTATTATTTCTCTATCAACGTTGTTTTTGGTTAGTAAAACAATAACCTACAGGAGCTTTTCGATATTTTACTATAGCTCTTTACACTGAGTTCTGAACCAAATTTTACCAGCTGCCGTTAGTTTGTCATTACGCATTTTTCTTCGTCTGGCGACTTAGTCCTCCTTTTCTAATCAATTCCCAACATAGTCAGAAAATACTCCTAATTAGATAACCAGTCTGATCTCGTAACTCTCGTATTATCTTCAATATCATTTTCAACTCTGTCATTAGATGAATTTGATTTTGATTGATTATTTGTTCGACCGATAGGAGAACCGTTCTGAATGATTTTCAAACAATATTTTGTCTGGTTTTGGTAAAAAGGTGTTTTGTCTTTTATGCACTCGTTTGTGTTTGGACTCAAAAAAGGGAAATCCTTAAATTTGCTCATTGCCAATAATCGTTATTGGTATCTCAAAGACGTAGTTAAAAAAAAAAAGTAACGGCTTTTCTCGCCTCTATTTTAACGAATGAAATCATTTAAGCAGTGCTACTCAGCCTTTTACTAGTTGAGAGTCGCACCTCATATTAATTCTCGCGGACCGGAGAACATAAACAGTTTCGAAATGTTTAAAATTTTCCAAAAATAAAGTTTTGAAAAATGGAGCAGAAACAAGATTAACAAATAGTTATTGTTTTTATCATCACTATGCACCGTTTATTAAGGGCGTCTGTTTTTCACAAACCATTTTCTGAATATTTGGCTCTAAATTTGAAACATTGTCATTAATCGTGATGTTCAATTTGTAACATTAAAGAAAATAGGGCCACACGGATCAACTTCGCGGACTGGATTTGGCTGACGGGTCGTAGGTTGGGTGCCACTGGTTTAAACTTCAGCCCGTTGGAATTCAACGTATCGAGGCCAAACTGTACAATGTTCAATAGTAAGAGTGTAATTAAATAACAACAACAAAACAAGTAACAAAATTTCTTTGTTAGTGCCTAAAAACTTTATTGACCAAATTTATCTTATAGTTTCAGATTCCAGATCAAGCAATGTGATAAGAAATAATTTTTATAATTATATCTTATCACTTAGCTGGTCACACACATGACGTCATAAAAGCACCGTTGCAAGATCGATAGAAATCGAGTGAATATATATAGTATATAAATAATAACTTATGGAATGCCTTATGGAATCATAATATGCATGTTACACATACATTTATCAATCGTTGACCCACATAGAGCAACAGTTCACGTGCTGTTATTTTAGGACAACTATATAAATGCATTGATCCAAGCATGTTCTACGCACTTATGCATTTAAATTTATTCATACTTATCTTATAAACTCAAATTTTTAAAACTAAAATATTTGGATAAAAAACTTGCATTCTTACATTATTGTCATAATTTCACATCTTTTTTGTCAAAGAAATGTATTCAACAATGGAATTCCAGAAACAGTCTTGACAACATTCCTTTCTGTAAGCTTTTTAATGTTCTCTCAGCGAGGATTTCCGCCGAATTCTAAGTGGCAACGGATGTCGGAAAGTATCTGGAGAAGCTCCGATACCATCGACGTCATGTATAAAGTGACGTCATAAAGGCACTTTTGCAAGATCGATAGAAAACGGGGGAAGACTGAACCGCCGATATTTGCTCAACGGGATATTATTAAACTGCTTATATTTACACTCTGCCATTCAGTATTTTGGAAAAAACTTCTTCTTTATACACAAACTGTACGAATATATTTATAAACTTATAAGGTATATGTGTTTTAGAAACATGCAATTTACTTTAAGTCGCTAAACATAGCAAAAGTATGTAGCAAAAACTGTGCACAAGGTGTGAATGGAAATCTTGTTAGGATAATTTTGCAAGATTTCTATGGAGTTAATAATGGGGGGGGGGGAAGCACCAATCCACTGTTTCAGGGCAGTTTATTATTTTACACGTTTACACTAAGTACTACTTAACATTTAAATTTTTTTTAGCTCGCTTTAAGTTTGATATTCTTATGAAAAGAAGATTCTTTATTTTGATTGTTATTTTAAGATTAAACAAAAGTTAATTTCTCATTTTTCGATTCTTCGGTATTTTCTAGATCAGCAAAATAACAAAGAACATATTTCTTTTCGTTTTTTCACCTTTATTTGCATTCTTTCTATTTTTTTCTTTTAATTTCATTACATTTTTTTCCCTATTTTCCATTTTCTTTCTTTTTTCTTTTTTTCTCCTAATATTCGTTAAGTAAGTGGTAAAAAGCAAAGATTTCCTAGGAGTTTCATGGATTGAGCAAACAATAATAAGGAAAAGTACACAGACAGTTAAGAACAAGAAACTGAACTGAAGTGAGAGAATTTAGTCTCAAGTAATATATAATACCTCTTAAAAGTCTCACTTTTTCTATCTTTTGCTTCCAATACAGTTTTTTTTTTTTTTTTGAAGTCAAATAAATTAGTATTTCAACTAAGATCAGGTATTTTATTTAGTTTTACATCAAAATCATATCTTTCGAGTTGCTGTGATTTGTTTCGTTTTTAAAACGTGTAAATCAATGTAGAACTAATAATATATCAAATACAATGAAATCGATATTGCTCTACAGGCTACATATTTTCAATTGGTTGATGATTACTTCTAACATAATGAAAAGAAAACTCTGCAAAAGAAATTGAACGAAAATTAAAGTGGGGCTATTGGAACCAGAAATTTCATACTTTTTACGAGTTCTTTTTAACTCTTTATATATAGATATATTAAAATAGAAATTTCATGAATCACAAAAATATTGCTCGCTTTAAACGGAGTTTGTTCGTTAAAAGCGAATTATGATCCCATAGACTTAACAGTGTACCAACTAAGTATTTCTGATTTCCTCGCTAAATCCCAGGCTAAATCCGAGTTCTAGTTAAATCAGGGTTTTTTTTATAGGCATTCGACTGTATTATTCGTCTTTTAAGCTACTGTAATTATATCATATTGCATTGGAAACTTGGTTTTGTGGTCCTATTTTTACGGTTAACGATCTATAGAGCACATTTGTTGAAAAATTTCATAAACTTGAATTAGTCTTCATTTATTTTAAACTAGCAAAAATACCCGGCGTTGCCTGGGTCAGTAATAGTTGTGAGAAACAATCGCTACTTTCATTAGTTTTCTGTTTTAACTGAAAGAACTCAAAACACACCGCTTCGACGCGGTTAAAAATCGAGCTTCTTTTACCCATAAAAGTAAAATAGCAATAAGTATAAAGAACGAAATAGTATTCAGTTAGAAACGAAAGCGACACATTTAAGGATATAAAAATTTGAAAAATTTCCAAAATATGAACTAACAAAAACAAAGATCAGTAAAAAAACCCGTGCGCTTTACTCATTTAGTTAAATAGTACACACACACACACACCCACACACAAAAAAATGTCTTCTATGTTTTCCTAAGTGTGCAAAAGGTTGAGTTTCCAAATATTTAAATGACTTTAAATTCATGTTTGCTCCGAAGAAGCTTCGATTCAAAATTTTCATTATGATTACTATTAATATTGCTGTTGTAAGGCAACGAATTTTCGCAACAATGGGTTTTATATTTAATCATTTAATAAGAAATTACATGAAATTTACTGTTTTCCATCATAACTTTTTGAAACGAAGTTTTTTAGAAATAAATTATAGCCTTTGTTGCTCCCTGATAGTGTAGCTATATATGGTGAAAAAAATGGTTAAAATCGGCCCAGTAGTTTTGAAGATTACTCCGGACATACATACAGAAGAAGCCATTTATGTATATAGGTTGATTGAGGAGTTTAATTGAAACTTTAAATAAAATCTAAGCAAAAGGAGTAGAAAATAACGCTTATAGGCTGAAAGTATACCTAGAGTGGTGGTTATTGCTACCGCACGGCAGAAAATGCTATCTCCAAGGCTCTGAAAGCATTTCTTCTTATCCACTAAGTCCTGAAATGATTTAATAATTAAAATAAGTATGCATTAACTATACCAAATGTATACACTAAATACAATTTGTTTAATTTATTTTAATTGTTTAAAACTTCTTAATTTTCAAGAACTAAGATGGATTGCTTTATTTTCGACAATTTTATACTTCAGAAAAATTAATGCATTTCTCTGTCATTATATATTTTAATTTCAAGCTCAGGAAATCTTTTTAATTTGCTTCAGTGCTACAGTCTTCATTAATTTTAATGATTAAGATGCGTAATTAATAGTAAAAAAATAAAATGAAATTCAAATATACAATGCATCTGTTATGAATTCCGTTAGATACTCATCAATTTTCCCCATCCGAAACTTCTAAGTTCCGTAATTTGCCATAAGCACAAGAATGATAATAGTTACAGTAAATTAATATAGATAGCTAAAGGTAATTAATAAGACGGTAATTAATAAGAGTATAACCTCCTTATTTCCTTCCAACGAAACATCTTTTATTTCACAACTACTCTCATGTGTTACTTACTCCACATTTTGAAGAAAAGAGGGCTAAGTTTAAGAAATCAGGGTTTTTACCTTTTGGTTTACAGTATGTTTATTTTGTAGGTTGAATCGAGTCAGCAACCTAAGTGCGATTAAAATTTTGAGTATTTTTACTCTGTTCAATGAGGAAACGCTTTATTCCCCCTCCAAAATGTTTGTTTCCACGTCAGTTCATTTGCATATTAAATTGTGTTCTAAATCTTGTCATCCAATTTGACAAACTTATAAGTTTTAGCTTCATTTGTTGATCTGTTTCACTACACGACATTGCTTGCACACGAGTTTGTCTTACCTCGCTGCGTGTATGCTGTCGTGACTTTAGATACTGTACCTCTAGAAACACCAAAAAGTTGAGATGTTTCAGTTACACTTACTTCAGCTAGACGCGCTCCAACAATTTGACCTCTTTTAAAATTTGAGAGGTCTGATACTTCACGCGTTTGAAAAAAATCCAAGACGTCCAGAACTTCAGTTAATTCACCATATACTACCAGAATACGTACATTGCTATATATATATATATAAAACAGATATCTAGTTTTATTCTTTATTACGTACGAAGCACATTCAAAAATGTCACTTTTATTCACAGGTGTTTCCATTATTTTGATAACTACCTGTAGTTACTGTGTTGTAGGAGTAACATTGTTAACTTTATTTAGATGAAGATTTATCTCATACAAATCAATTGTAACTAACGAATTAAAATTCTGTGTGTTTAATTCAGCTGTGTAAAAAGTTCAAGAATTAAGTTTGATGATGACTGGATTATATCACATATTTTATTATATTGAAAGTTATTCAACATCATAGTTTTTCAGTTGTTATTCTTATTGAGTGTAATTAGTATATAGTATCTTCATTATCTCATATGAAAGACATTAACGTTTTTATTGATTTCTCTTGCTCTGAAGTAATGTAAAAGGAATAAAAGTCAGCAGTGAACTGAAAGTTTTTAAACTGCTTGACTTTCTGCGTGATTTTTAATGCTAAATGAAAAAGTTTTTTTTTTCTTTTTACTTTGCAATATGTGTTACTTTGTTTCAGTTAGTAAAATTTTTTGTTGTAATTTTTGGCTCATAAAAAGAGTTGTAGTAAAACTACTATGAAGCATTATGTTGAAAAAATGTTAGGCTTCTGTTTCAATTTAAGCTTTTTTTTTACGTACCAAGTAATAGCTCTTATTTTTTCTTACGTAAAATGGAGTAGCTAAAAATCTGTCTTGTATTTTTCGGAAAATTATTGAAAGTCATACTAGTTTAACATGATTTTTCATCGGTTATTTAGGTTTATTATATTCTTCAAAAGAAATCACATTTTTTTATTTAGTGTCTAGGTTGCTAGCTATTAAGCTTTAAAATGGAGGGTTTTCCATCTGTTTTTCTATTAAAAACATCGTAAAACTTCCTTAAACAAACTTCAAAGTTTAATTTGCTTATCTTGAAATATTTCTTTTAAAATAAACGCAATTGTTTTTAAAATAAAACACAACTTTAAAAAACCCACATGTATTTACATTCAAAATTTAATCGGATAAACAAAATTGTCATCCAGGAAGAGTCTTTCAGAATGACAGTAGTTTTAGTAATTATCATCTAGAAAAAAAAAAAAAAAAAAATATATATATATATATATATATATATATATATATATATATATATATATATATATATTATATTATATATATATATATACCATTTTTTGTCTTAAGGTGCCTCCCGTATTTGCAATTATTAGTACCATTTTGTTCTGATACGCGGGGAAAAATCCTCCTTTCCTTTCAAATCTAAATTAGTGTATTACCAAAATCAAATCTATGGCCACATTGCAAACGCAGATAATTATAATCTACTACAAGCCCCATATTTTCAGAATGCAATAAAAATGATGAAGAATGTAAATCCGAACACGTAGGGTGAGATAAGACTGATTAAAATTTAAATAACTGTATAGCTTCATTTTACTTAGCTATTAATCAACAGAATACGAAAACCGATACTAAGTAATCCTTTCGTAGTCCATTTTCATCGTTAACTTAAATGCGCTGAACACTGGTCATTAGTTATAACTTTAGCAGGTTGTTGCCAGCTGAGCAAAAATCCTTATGACGTTAAACTGAGGGTAATTGCTACGAATCACGGAATATTAGCACTTTGAGAAGTCAAGTACTCGCTATATTTCTTCACTTCTATAGTTATTACACGCGGCGTAAAGAGTAGCAATGATTTGATCTTATCTTGAAAGATCTTAATGTTCTTTTAGACTTTTCTTTGATTACGAAATTAAAGAAAATAATAGATAATGTTCAAATTCATTGGTTGTTGATGAAAAACCAAGAGTTCCTTTTTTTTTTCGACATTGCACTTTCCCTTTTAAGACAATGACATACTTTTACTTATATTTTTAAAACATTTGTTTTTATTTTCAACACATTATACAAACCGTAATTTTTAGCGTTTATTTACGCTGCTAATAAGGCTCATCGCAAAATGCAAATGCGCAAGAGTGCCTAATGATCCGTTTTAGTCCTGTTTATTAGCTCGCAAATTTTCTGTATTTTTATTTCTTAAATTTTCAATTTGAATCCCCCCCCCCTATCATTCTTTTAGATGTTTCATTTTTAATTGTCAATATTGCAAAGTTTGTGCACATAATTAAATTAGTTTTTCTAATTTAATA
The DNA here is from genome assembly GCF_026930045.1 of Uloborus diversus. Lineage (NCBI taxonomy): Eukaryota > Metazoa > Arthropoda > Arachnida > Araneae > Uloboridae > Uloborus > Uloborus diversus. The sequence goes on from NC_072731.1 coordinate 53,026,331, forward strand.
TCTTTCGTTATTACCTGCAGACTGCAGATAATAAATATACTAAACAAATTTTGACGCTCCGCATGATGCATCTTCAGAATTTATTTCATAGTTTTTGCATAGTTCTACGACATATGTAATTTTTAAAATTATGTGGAAAATTGTTTTGTCATTGACTAATCTCTTTATTTGTTTTACCAAAGCAGATAGCCTAAAAAAAAGTTACCCGCGCATAGTTTAATCTTTGAGGGAACTATACTTTTCAAATTGTTTTTAAAGTCATGATAGTTGAAAAATCCAAGTACACAAGACTTTTGAGTAGTAATCATAGTTAAAATTTTGATTCATGGCTTTTCTGGAGCAAGCGTGGAATTTGTCCACAGCTAGCCGGGTAAAGCTTGACCACGAAAAGAAGGCGGATGACCTTGAAGAGAAACATAATTTGCATGATCTGTGATAGGTAGAATCTGCCAGAAAGCGCCGAATAGTAAAAGGCATGGTCTCGCTCATCCTGTCTGTTCCAAAATAATAACAAACAACCTATTACAAATATTTTTCTTCTGCAATTGCTACTTTTTCACAGTAAGGGGAACATAGAAAAGTGATTTTTTTTTAAAGCTTCGTTTTTGTTAGGGAATCGGCGGTTAGGTTAAAGTAAATAGAGATGGATAAGAACATTTTGAGATAGGTTGTACAAGTAGATAGAAGTCGCCGCAGGCGGCATTCTTGGAGTAAAAAGATGAATGAATGAGATAAAACAGAACTGAAGATAGATGTAGAAAGTATTTTATTCAATTTCATATTGATAAAACAGAAATAAATTGATTAATATCGCAGCCAACTTTACTTAATAAGCAGCCAAAGGCGGCAATTTCGGGGTAAAAAGGTGAATGACAAGTTAACTAAGCAGCCGTCGTAGGCGGTTGCTTGCATAGAAGGGGTAATGGCGTAAAAAGGCGAATCAGCTGGTCGCCGCAGGTGGCTAGTATTATTTCTAAAACTCAAACATCTCGTCAACATCTGCAGGATCTCTTAAAAGCTGAAAAATAAAATCCTTAAGCGAGTGAAAACTGCAGTAGTACGCATCTATTTTTAAAAAAATACCGTTTTTCTGAATTTATGTGCACTTACGTCAAAAGAAGATAATACTATACGCACATAAGCCATTGACGGACTCTACTTATGATAATAGACTTGTATTTACTGTTTTTCCTGCGCCCCTAAACCAGTTGCAGTTGCTCACGAGTAAACATTACATCTTTGATAAAACCTCTTGATGAAATAATCCTCTTATAGACAGAAAGCATCTCATAGGCAACATTGACCTAGATTTAGCTGACTGCTTTTATAAAGAAAGAAATTTGATTAATGACTACATCTTCCCTGCCACAGAGTTTAAAGACCGCCTCTTAATTGATTTAGTCAGATCTCTTCGAATGCAGTAAATTCGAATTACGATATGAGACTTGATTGATGAGATAATGTAGAGTGATTAATGGCCAAATTGCCACTTTTGTTGAAAAGTATGCTATGGGGAAAATATTTATGTGATATGCATCCATGAAGAAGGTTTAACCTTTAGATTCGAATTATTTTGTATTTTTATAGTACTTTCACTAAATAATTAGCCATGAAATAAAACTTAGATCGTTCAAACAGTTGTCGTATTTATATCTTTTTTTTTGTTTGTTTGTTTCAGTCAACCTTTGAAGTTTGACTCTACTGTAGATCCAAAGTCGGTGTTTCTGATAGGCATTCCCAACACTTCTTTGTCCCCCCTCCCCGTACCTACAGCCACACATGTATTAACCAATTGAATAAGATTCTTAAGGCATCTCCGTTTTTTTGGTGCAAATCAGAAGCCGAAGAACCTCTGATCCAGCACTCCCTGAGTTAGTGATTTGGAATAAGAACTTTGAGTCTTTTGTAATCACGACAAATTTAACTTGCTTCAGTCAATATTAACATATATGGAGAACCTTTTACCGACGGCCATCGAACCCACCACTCTCCAATTGCGAGTCCAACGTTTTATCGAGCAGGCCATTGCGGCCTTCCCGATTTCCCAATACTGCTACGTATTGGCACGTCGCCATTTGCAAACCTAATACATTACCTAGAGACTAGCAACTATTCCTTCAGGTGGCACCACTATTGGCGAGTGCCGTCACTACTTGAGAGTTTTGGTGTTTAGATTCCCTCAAGATGGAGGACCCCTTACCATGCGAATTGTACTAGAAATTTTATTTAAGCGAAAACATTGATGTTAAATAAATTCTTAACTGATCTTTAACATGCTACCTACATAGTCATACGATATGGACGCTGACTATTTTTAACCTCGTGAAAATTCTTCGACTTGGAGCCAGATTGAATTCTCAAGTTTGGTCGAAAGAGGCCAACTCAATATCACTACGCTATCCAGTCATCGTCAGTAGATCCAAAGTAAACCATATGAATGCTGCCGTAGTTCGAAAAAAAAACCCTTTTTCTTGCTCACTGTTATTTTTGTTTTTTTTTGGGGGGGGGGGGGGAAGGGGGGGGTCTTTTGTATATCTGGATTTTCCAAAAACAGAAGAAAAAATTGTTCATTGTCCTATTGGATCGATAGAAATTATGAACAAAATAGTGGATTTAGCGATAAAATAAACGTTACTATGTAAGTATATCATTCAGTCAATGTCCGGCTCTCCAAGATTAGGGCGACTAACTAACCGCGAGTAATCCGTAAAATAGAGGAAAAAAATGACACTAGTGCATAAAGTTGATAAAAACTCTATTGCACTGGCAAATATATTTAAATTATAGCTAAAAACAAATGTAAAAAAATTGAAAAAGCTATGAACACAGCAAACGTATAAGTATAATACACATATCGTGCTAACAGAATCATGGAAACAATTAGTATACGCCCAAAAGTAAAGAGGCGTGACGAGGAAAATGTTTTTGAACAAAACTGGTCACAGTCGCTTGTTTACGCGTGTAAGGAATTCAAATAAAAAATCAGGTTTCAACTAGTCAGTTGACGGTGAATTTGGAAAGTTAGATGACATTGCAATTGAGGAAGAAGAAGAAAAAATATAAAGATAAATAATGAGTTAAAACGTGTGAATTTTTCTACATTCAGTAAATCATCGTCGCAAAAAAAAAGAAAAAAAAAAGGGGGGGGGGATTGTGTGAAATCATGACTAAACTGCGCAATTTTTAACCATATTTTCTCTGAGATTAACTATCGAAATATTCACATAAATGAATATTATTGTTTTATGGTTTTGACTTTTCGAGAGGGATTAACTCAAATTGGGATATTAATGTTTCGTTTTCAGCATTTGTTTTATAAATACGCTAAAAAGGGCAAAACAAACTAAATAAGTTGTTTTCTTTCAAAATAGAAATCTCCTCGAGTTCTAAAAGTATAAATGAACTCTATGTCCTATGTTTGTATGCATTAATTCTAAAAATATCCAAAACAGTAAACTACTAATGTATACACATAAAATATGTACTCCTCGTACTACATATTTTTTCCTACACATAATAAAACGTACAGAATGAAAAGTGAATTTCAAAAAAAGATGTTACCTCTCACTCGTCTTACATGTTTAAAACGAAAAACATCAACGAACTGTGCCTTAAAAACATAATTCGATTGCACTTTTAAAGTGCGCTTTTATGTGTTTATTGCTGTAGTCATGTGCCCTAGAAGCACCTTGATATTTAGAAGTCCAACCATAAAATATTTATGACGTTGCGTGAGTTGCAATGTGTATTTTCTTGAACTTAACAGGAAGAAAATGATTTGATATAACGTGCGGCTCCTACCATTTTCTTAACCTTTCGGAAGTTGAATAAGAATATGTTTCGGGAAGTTATTTGGAAAAGGAATTTAATGTAACTAGCGTACTCGTGCGTAGCATTCGCGCTTGACAACTATAACACAAAAAACCGATTATTTTTAACGCTACCTTTTTGAAATGCAGCCGCAATGTGAATTTTTTTTCCGCCAATGGCGGTTAAAACGAAAATCAAACGAAAACCGTAACTTTTAGTTTTATGAAGCACTAAGGAAGCACCAACGACAGAAGAAAAAAAAAAGTCCTTTAGAAATATTATTCCTAATGCTGCAAATTACCATACTAAAATAAAATTTTCTTTTCTGATTTTAACGCACCAATGCGACTGCAGTTCCGAATCCTGCAATAAGTTTAGAATATGCATTCTTGGAAATGTTCATTAAAATTAAATAGGGTAAAAAAAAAAGTCACCAAAAAAAAAAAAAAAAAAAAACGACAAATCCCATTGTGGGATAAAACTCACGACCTTCGTGTTTTCAGCACGACGCTCTAATCAACTGAGTGGTCTGGTCCAATACATTAAAGCAATGCTTAATTTAAAAAAAAAAAAAACGAAATAAATCTATTTTTTCGAAAAATCATACACGATCAGAGTTGTCTGTTTGTTTTTCGACTTTTTCCGAAAAATAATATTTAATATTATGTTGTACTTGCAGATTTTAATGAATTATTGATTCCGTATTATTGTATCCGTATTTGATCTTCATGTCTGGGGGAGTTTCACCTACCCCGTACATCACAAAAAAAATTCCCAAGAAATTAGTGTGTACGATTTTATTTGACTATAAGCTGTTACAGAGTTTTTTCAAAATCATGAACTGATAAAGAAAAATTCCTTTTTAAGATACATTGCTTTTAATTGAAACATTACTGTTTTTTTACTTCCTTTTACATAGTAAAGGAAGTATTGTATTCGCGAAAAAATTTTCACTCAAAAATAGTCCATAATTTCAATTTTACTCGCCCTCAAATGAATATTGAGTTTTGTTTATAACCCAACCATACGTGGATACATTCCCAAAAACGTATAGACACACAAAATATCCATTTTGATGATCCCCGAGTTAATTACATCGAGTTTTCTCGTAACGTCCGTATGTACGTATTTGTGTATGTATCTCGTATAATTCAAAAACGGTATGTCCTAGAAAGTTGAAATTTGGTACGTAGAAGTGAGGTCTAGTTGTGCACCTCTCCTTTTGGTTGCATTTGGATGCTTTTACACCTTTTTTTTTTGGGGGGGGGGAGGAATCATTGTTAATTTCAGTGCAAACTCAAGTGGTGTTATAATTTGGCAAACACTTAGCGATATGTCGCCAGGTTTTGTCGACAAGTTGGCGATAAATTCGGCGAGTTTTTTTTTTTTTTTTTTTAATTTTTTAAAATTTATTTTTTTCTTCTGATCCTTATCTCATCAAGGTTTTTTTCTCAACGTTAATACACTTCTGCACGTGCAACCTCTTGTAGTTCTGAGAAGATTTAGATGATTTTATATTTCGCGTGAGGCACTAGAGCAGCCAGATATCATCTCCTCGTCGAGGGTTAAGTCTGGTCATAAAGTCCTCATATGAATATAAACTCTCATATTGAAATTGGAAATGTAAAGCAAAGGTTCTGGGGAGTTGATCCTCAAAATCCCCTAGCAGCGCTGCTGAGAGTTTTTTCTTTCACATACGCAGTTTTTCAGTTTACGATGATAGCGTCACCTTTATGTCTTTAGCTAATATTGTTCTAATGGGGAAATTTTTTGCTGACACAAGGATCTAAGTAAAAAAAAAAAAAAGATTAAATATGTTTTTTGTTTAAATTTTCTTTATCAGTGTATGACTTTATAAACTCCCTGGGTTTTCTTTGTTGTACTGCGATCTTTTATTTTCATTACGTTTAGGTGTTTTTGTGTTATAGTACGAAACATTATAGCTGGACATTTGAATCTTGATATTCTTCAACATCCACTCATTTGCTAACCGACATTCGAAAAAATGTTACGAAAAGACATATGTACGAATATATATTTTTTGCTATATTGTTTATCGACGACCGCACGTACCATCTTTCGTCCCTCTAAGCAAAATGTTTATATGCTATGCACAGCGTTACAATGGCAAACAGCATAACAGCTGACGCGAATCTCGTAAACGCGAGCTGTCGCTAAACATTTCCACCTTATCAAAGCAATCCATCAGGCTCGTGAACTCGCCGATCTGTAATATGTCACTGTAAATTCTCTAAAAATTTGCATTGCGATAAAGGTTTTTATTTAGCCGTTTAATAAAAAATATTCCTAGGCATTTACACGGGTAACTGACCATATTTGCCGCAATTCCTGGAAATTATATTTAATTTAAAAAAAATATTTTACGATTATTTATTGTTCCCTTTAATCTGAGCTTAATTTCGTAGTTGATTTTCCAAAATAGTTTTTGGATGATTTAAAAAAAAAAAAAAATTATAAAAGCGCGCGTGGTAACCGACTGTCGTTAAATCGTTAAAGCACGCTACATGTCAGTCAGTTACCATGTTTTTAAGTTTTTTTAAAGAATCAACCAAAAAAAAAAAAAATCTTGAAATTCAATGACACTATTGAAATCAGCTTAAAAAGAAAACCAAACCAGGGAAAATAATTTTTTTTTAGTTATGTGTAAAGTGTACTGGGACAAAATGCTTATGATTTCGCCTTGGAAATGTCAGTTAGCTGCTTGTAGAATGTGCGTTTTAAAATACGTGTTTAGGCCGTTAATAACACGTGGAAATTTTTAGGGCGAAGCTAGATTAGCTTTGGGACCAAAAAAAAGAAAAAAAAAGGAAAAAAAACGTTTGTATCCATTCGGTCGCATGGGACTTTTTTAATCTCATATTTGCCTTTTATTCCAAGGCTTTTTTAAATTTCGACTAAAAAATTCTTTTTGTGGTTTAAAAACGTAAATAATTACTTAGAAGGGTCAAAATGACCCAGACGAAATTTTAAGTGTTAATATCATTATTTCCTTTTGTTTTCTGGATGACGCAAATATGCTTTATAGTCTAACCTAGAACTCGTAGAAAAACCATGCTGAAAAGGCTAGGTTGCTTTTTGATAACACATTTCAGAACAAAATGAAAACAGGGGTAGAACGTTTAAAAAAATATTTGAAACTGGAATGATCGCTATTCTATCAACTATGCATTGTAATTATTAAAGCATGTGCATTTTAATCTGTTCAGAATATTTTCTGAACATATTTAAAATAGAGCTTCCACAGTAACGCAGTTAATCATTGTTTTCCATCGAGAAAAAAGGAAATTATTATTTTCATTGTGTCATTATTTACTAGATAGATAATTAAATAAAATTCGTTTCTTGAAAGCAATGACTAATTGTACTTTACCTTAAAAAATTTCTGAAGTTTTTTTAATTTCTAATTTGAGCGCTTTAGCAATAAAGAATTCATTAATTTTTGTTAAAAATGTTCCAAGTAGCAAAATCATTCATGCAGCTTTAAAAAATCTGATTTAAAAAAATTGTTTTCTAGCGTTAAGCCAAAATAAAAACAAAAATATCTAGTACGGAAAAATAATCAAGATTTGTGCAGAATAAAGCATCTGAAGACAGTAAAAGTAAGAAAAAACATTTTATTGAGATTTCAAGTCATGAAATTTCTGCTCAAGAATATAAATTGAATTGCAGTTGATGAAAGGAATAAAGAATCTTGAAACGATTTTTTTTTCGTCGAATTTACAATTACAATTTTATGTGAAATAATTTTTTAGAGTCGGTAGCTATTGCGTGAGAGGAATAATATTATTTTTCTGATTGGTTGATAAAAGTAATTTTGTTCCCTTTTTTCAATTTTGACGAAACATAATTAAATTGCTCCAATCCTTAAAATTGCTTCAAAAACTTGTAAAATAGAAAAGGTTACCATTTTTCAATAGAAATGCATGTGAAATTTTCGTGAAATATTCTCCGTTAGTATTGTTATTATTAGTATTATTGTTATTACTATTACTGTTGTTGTTATTATTATTGTTAGTATTATTGTTATTGCTATTACTATTGTTGTTAAAAAATGATTATTATTATTATTATTATTAATATTAATATTATTTTTATTGTTATTATTATTATTATTATTATTGTTATTACTATTATTATTGTTGTTAAAAAATGATTATTATTATTATTATTATTATTATTATTATTAATATTATTATTTTTTTATTGTTATTATTATTATTATTATTGTGCTTAATGCTGCTGTTGCAGTTATTTAGCTTTTACAAATTTACTTTCAAAATTTAAATTAAGAGCATTACTTTTATTGAAACCTAGTTTTGGAAAAAAAAATTTCTTACATTTACTTCTTGAACAATTAAACACTGTTCGGTAAGTTACCGCCCTATAGCCAGGGCTAAGGCAGAAATACATTAAATACACCTCCAGCTCAGTCAATTCCAGTCGAGGACTGCAGTTTCGTGCTTATTAGCACTCATCAGCCCGGCATAGGTCATTGCTAATTCTATGTTAGCTACCAGTTTGTTTGGCAGTCTTGGCTTCCTTAAGAGGTTTTCCGCCTCCAGCTCAGTTAGTCCTATGCCGCGCTGATGAGTGCTAATAAGCACGAAACTGCAGTCCTCGGCTGGAATTGACTGAGCTGGCGGTGTATTTCATGAATTAAACACTGCTTCAATAAGATGACATCTGCCTTCAGCTCTCGGTTATTGGCTACTCCAGACTGATGAGTCCATAACAAGAACAAAACTGCAGTCATGCATGTCATAACCGGGTTGCCAGTTTATTGCTTGTAGTTCTGCCTCAGACAGGGTAGTAACTTACTGCTTCACTGCGTTTGAATGTTAAATTGCACTGTTAAAAAACCTTGATACTCAAGATTTTCTGTAACATATCATCTGAAAATGGGAAGAAATGGATTTGACGGCGATTTCGAAACGAGTCTTTTTTTTTCCATAATATATCAGATTTTAAATAAATATTTCACTGATGTAAGTGCCCATTTTTATCTTTACTAATAATAAAGGTGAAAGTCTGTGTCTTTGGATCTCTGTTACGCACATAGCGCCTAGACCGTTCTGTCGATTTTCATGAAATATAGCACAAAATTAGTTCTTAGCATTAGGACGAGACCTCAAAGTGATTTTTTGAAAATTCGATTTAAATCTTTTTCTATTCCAATTTGAAGCCCATTTTATAAAGCGAATTATCACAACACGGACGAGTAAATTACCATAACATGGACGCGCAAATTACCATAACATATTGGTTAGAAATTCATCATCCATTATTTGTAAATATGCAGGCGAACCAAATGACCTTTTTATTTTCTACTACGGGTAAAGCCGCTCAGGTACCGCTATTTGAAATAAATTGGAGGAATAGCGGATCAGCAATAGTTAATTCTTGACGGATTTCCCCTCGAACTCAAGTAGTATGAGTGTTATGAGTATTTAGCTATCTATTATCCCTTCAAATGAAAAGAAAGTTCTTCCTTTCGTGGGAAAAAATAAATTTTCCATCCTTAATAGGTAGTCTGGGTATTTTATATGTATTTGATAACTGTATATTGAGTCTACAAAAAACTCTTCTTTTTCTCATGACTTACTTTGAAATTTTAAAAAACGCATGAATTAAAGAGAAATGTGAAAAAATGATTCAAAACATAAAGTTCAACCAAAAATTAAGCGAGCTTACTATGCCGTATACCAACATCGATTTTCTAGCACCAGATGAATGTTTTCTTAATTAGCTAAGATTGCAATTTTTGTTAAAAGTACCTATTAAGCATTTAATACTGATTAAAAAAATTGTCTCTCTTCTTAAGTTAATAAAATTAAAAAAAAAAACGAGAAAGAATTTAAAACAAATTCAATTTCTTTAATTGTTCGTCTGTTTTTCAGTAAATCTCAAACATTAATGATTTTTGTATTAGTAACATTTCAAATAAAGCCTTTTTCAAATATTTTGGTGCATAGTTTTACATGAGGCAGTTGTAAAACTGAATTTTTTGAAAAATTTCTCCCTAAACCTGAATATGTAAAATAGTAATAATATATATATATATATATATATATATATATATATATATATATATATATATATATATATATATATATAAAGCAACAGCACTCCTAACGCAACGCAAAAGCAGCTTATATTAACTATTTTGTTAAAACATTTTAAATTAACAGTTCATCAACAATAAAGAATTTTTATCAAAAACAAAATTGTTTGCGACTGTTTCTTTTGGGTTAGCTCTTTTTTCTCTTTTTTGGACAGACAAACAGCCAGATACCTATTCTTCATCTCAAACTCGTCCGTTCCTAATGCTTAAATGTTTATATAATTACTTTATTTATTTCCGACATTTTTTTTTCCTTTCAGCGATATTTTAAAAATGTATTAAACCTTCCTTAATGCTTTCTTCTTCATTCTTTTATTTTTAGAGGTAAGTAGTCTAAAAAATACAGTTCTTGAAGTTATATTAAGACTTTTGAAACGGAATACACTGCATACACAATCATCCGCTCTAATGTTACGAATAAATAATAGATTATTGTAAAGCAAGATATTAGTGTCAATACCATTTACTGCATTTTTTTAAGTTAAAAAAATGCCTATGCAAACCCAAAAACTGTTTAATTATTGAAAGTGTCTTGACGGAAAATTCTGGATGCTTTTTAAGCACATATCATAAAAAAAAGTAATGCAGACGTTTCAAAAAGCTTAATCTGCGCAAAATAAAAGGGAGGAAAACGATACCGATTCCGATTTTCTGATATCATTATTCACTGCGACATATCGACCAAGGACCCTGTCCTTCAAGATAGATGTCCACATCTATCTCAACTCAAACGCCGCATGCCGTTCGAATGGTGTCATTAAATAATCACCAGATCGCCATTTGCCTGCTGCTTTGTGTTCCATCACTTCTCACTTTGGATGAAATAGAATTTATGAGGGTGTCTTGATAGCTGGATTTGGAAGATTTAAACTGACGTGGTTTAGAAATGAAGAGATAATGTTTCTTAAAAGTAGTTGTATACTTGAGGAAGATAACTGATATTTTCACTGGACGATTATCAAATTGGTAAATAAGAGCATATAAAAGCGGAGATTTTGTAGCAGTCAAATATTCCTCCGGTTTTTTTTTCCCCCAACACTATCAATCTAATCTTTTTTTGGTTTACAATTTTTTCACATAGAAAGATTTGTCTTTGCTTTGTTGTACATTTCACTTTTCCTTATCCACTTTTTCCCACGCGTACGTGATAAATTGAATTTAACATTTAACATCAAAAAATGCCCATCATCCCCATACATATAACACAGAATGATCGAGTAATGCTCCTGACGTAATCAAAAATGAAACTCGCTCCACGGCATGATAATTTGATAACATTTTTTGGTAATGTTTGACCTGGGCAGGGAAATGCTTCATTTTGTTGAGGCTGAACTGGATCCGTAACTGGTTTTTACTGATAAGACTGTCGTTTTATAAGGATAAAGAAACGAAAAAGCGATCAACTATTAACACTATCCACTGGAGTTAAGGGTTAATACACTGGAGTTAAGAGTTAAAATTTCAAGTATCAAAACATCACCAAACAGGCAATTGCTTCGTTCAAATGTAGAAGAGTAGAAGCAATTTTCACACGTCATACCTTGACGGGCGAGTTTCTAGTTAACTAAATACGCACTGCAATGGATATCAGTAGATCTCAAATGATATTGAAAACATTAATTACTAAAACTATCCTTTTTTTAATTAAATAATAATTTTTGACACAACACAAAATATTGTAACATGTGTATCACGCTTTATGAATAACGTGCATTATTATATGTCTTGATCTTTAGAGCTAATTGTTTTTTGGCTAGATTCATCTATGTGCTTGAGAATTTAAATAAGATATTTGAAGATAGGTGGCACTGCGATCTAAAAATATTTCCATACTTCACTTTGCTTCGTTATTTCACTTTACCCCACATTCCCCTACTACTCTCGTTTTTCCAACCTACTAAGTATTAGAATGATTAAGAGTTCCATTTATGCTTGAGTCACTATCATGAGCGAAATGTTTGGAAAAAAGCATACTTCAGCAACAGCTTCCCTACTATTTCACAGTACATTCCTTCTCCACACTCTAACAACTGCAACAGAAATAAAAGTAGAAATGAAAGAGGTAAAAAAAACAAAAGCTCGACAACCAGCTCATTCAGATTTTCATCAGTTTTGCACAAAAGAGAGATTCACGATAACTCAAACTCGGGTCAAGTTAGAAATAAAACAATACGAGAGAGAACAATCTATAAAACTAGAAAATTGCCCGCCAATGTATGACGGGTGAAGATTGCTTCTACATTTGAACGAAGCAGTTGCCTGTTTGATGATATTTTGATAATTGAAATTTTAACCCTAACTCCAGTGGATGAACCCTGAACTCCAGTTGATAGCCTTCGTTGTTGACCACTGTTTCATTTCTTCACTCCCCTGAAATGACCGTCTTACCACTAAAACTGATAAGTTGCCGGATCCACTTCAGAGTTGTCAAAATAAAGCATAAAGCTTGTCAAACATTGCCAAAAAATGTTACCAAATTATCATGCTATGGCTCGAGTTTCATTGTTGGTGACGTCAGAGTGTTACTCGATCAGTGAATTCGCTATATACATGAAGGATTATCAGTCAGAGACATTAAGTTATTAACGGTGAGTAAGGCACAGAGCAACTGCTTTTTAATTGATATTGCCGTTTTCGTTTGTACCATCACTTATTATATTATCTCAATTTACGGATATTTACAAAGTTTCAACTGTTTTTACTAATATCCACGTAAAGGCTTAGGATTGTCTATTAGAGTATGGGTAGAGAAGTTTCCTTACTTTGCTCCATTAACTTGCTAAATTTTAGAATTGTACACTAGCAATAATAGTTGAAGGACAAAAAATCACGTGTCTTATCATAACAAAATGTATAAATATCATACATAAAACATTTCTCATAAAACCCCCTCATAAACAGTCGGTTGTTCCGAGTATGTTGCTAGATTTAGCATCAAAAATGTAGCAACGAATAACAAAATACTTGAGATAGTTTTTCGGACGTGACTTATCTTAGGATAAGCAATTTTGCTTAAATTTTATTTTATTAGAAAAAGTATTCAGATACAAGAAACAAGATAAATCTTTATTATGAGAGTACTTGTAGGACAATTAAAGTAACTTATTCATCATTTTCACTCATTATCTGTTTTGGTAACTGAACTTGAAGTTAGGTTATTTCGCTTCAGAAACTGCTTTATAAAAAAGAATGGGGTCGTTTCCAAAATTTCAAAAGCTTTTTTTTTTTTTTTTGAAAGAGCATGCTGAAAAACATAGGATTTGACCATTTTTTAAATAATTTGACAAAGTTTAATACTTTTCAACTATTACTCTAAGCGGTGCGCAGATTAAAATTAGTTTTTTATGCTTCTGCACATGACATCAGAAGTGAAGAAATGCCATTCACCGATGACATTAGCGCACGGCACAGATTTTCATAACCTGGCAACTCGGGTGACAGCAGAGTGTAAACATTCAGGGCGCCATTGGAGTAGCGTACACGAAAGTACTGCACTTGTGACGTCATAAAGACAACGTCTTTTTTCCAAAACGGACATTTAAAGAAATTAAATAAAAAATAACTGTTGGGAATATAAAAGTTTTTTCTGGTCTTATGTTTTATTTATTTATATATACATATTTTTTGCTTATTCTATTAATTTCAGTGACTAAAAGTAGTACTTTTGACTAAAGGAAACAACTACATTCCATAAAAATTTTATAACTTACTTGAAAAAGATTTTTCAGTTCTGCGCAGCTTAGTAAAATGGGAATACACGAAAAGTTTGATCTTAGTAGGGGAAACTAATGTATCCACGGGGGACAAAATTTACTTTTCCTTTTTGCTGGTCGCTGTGAAAATAGAAGAGAGTGGAAAAAGTTTATGTCCAAACCAACAACTTATAATTTAATTCAGCAATTTTTGATTATTGAAAATGTCAAAGCGCTCAATATCAAAAACATATTTTTTCAAAAGACCTTTTTTTTCGCGGGTACAACATCCCGTTCACCCCACGGACGGGCCTTTGTCAAGGACGTGCCCAAAAAAAAAAAAAAAGAAGTCTGAGGAACTTCATTTTATTCATTGCTTTTTGATAAACCATTTATTATTGAAAAATCCACAGTCAGTGAAACTATCAGTAAACAAAAAATCCAACCCGATTAAACTTTGACAATATACCGAATAAGAGTTTTTCCAACAATTATTTGTTCTTAATTTGTAACTTCAGTAACATATCTCTTTAGAGAGTATAATATGCTTTTAAACAAAAAATTAACTAGATGCATGACTAGTATGGCTTTCTACTTTTACTATGACTTAAATATATGTGAAAATTGAAACCGTTAATAAAATTAAATCATTATAAAAATTTCAGACTCTTTATCAGACTAGATTAAATCAACAAATAATTTTACTGGATTACTGAGGTTGTGAGCTACGGAGATCGAGAAGCTTTCTAATAGTCATAATAGTTAATTAATCCTAATATTTGGTTGATTTGATTTTGAAATTTAATAAACAAATTAATTAGTTCAAGGTTAAAATTAAATTTTTAAACAATTGCAGCCGTTGTACTCCCGTCCTTGAGCAGACATGGTTATGTGCCCTTGGGTACAAAGGTAAGCCATTTTGGATTTCGAAGACTGTCAGTTCGACAGGACCACAGCTTCGTGACATTTAAAGTTCGAATTAGCAGTTTATAAATATAAGGAAGCCTTATACCTGCAACTAGGGATGCGTTGATAGACGAATAGGCTGATAACCGATTAATAGGCTGTTGATAATCGACCAATGATAATAATAATTATTTTAATACTAACAATTTCTCCATCGTAATTTTTGCTCATAATTTCGACTTTAGAAATAGTTAATAGTTTACTTCTGAGAGACGATTTATTTTTCCCCACTCTCCTAATTTTCCTAAAATGATTTCAAAATTTCATTCAATTTCTTTGAGCAGATTTTCATATTAATGTTAATAAAATTACATTATGTTAACTACACATGAAAATTTAAAAATACTAGGGGGTAGCTTGTGGTCAGCAAGCTAATTTTGGAACAATTTCAATTTAATTTTATTTAAAGATTATTAGTAGCCATAAATCCAAGACTTTTATATTCTTTATAAATATTATAGGGCTATCTAAAAGCGCTATGGTAAAGCAACGACGCATAAAAATGTTGGAACGCTGTATACATGTGTATCTTTATTCAAAATAGAAAAAAAAAGTAAATAAAATTACATTGCTTCAACCATCAGTATGAGAAAAAAATGATAAAGTATGTACATAAATCTTTTTTTTAATCAAACGATATTTTATAATTATTTCTTTGTTGAATCAAAAATTAATAATTTATATTTTAAGTTGTATGGTATAATCATATGTATGTATATTTAGAAGAAAGAAAGGTTATGTCATCAAAAGCTAGGGTGAGGTTATCATAACATAGACTTAGGAAATTATCCTTTAATATTTATTTCAATCTTACGCATTTTTTAAACTATTTGTTTTGTTTTTACTCTGTACACTTTCATACTATATGTTGCAGTATTTTTGTAGAAAATTACATTCATTTATTGTTATCAAATGTATTCATCAAAGTTTCTTGTTGAAGGTAGTGCTTTAAAAAATATTTTTGTAAAATATCCTTTCCTCCGATTTAATCGGCAAAATTTTGCCGATTGTAAATATTCGGCAATGTGGCCAATTATGGCCGGACTGATCGGCAGTATCGAATACTTGGTACGGCCAATAAATTGGCGTATCCCCCCCCCCTACCTGCAACGAATGATACGAACCACTACATACAGGGGTGGTAGTACAATCGAAAAATTGTGATTAGAATTTTACTTATTCATTTGTCGGAGTTGAAGCCTCAAGAAATACTGGAGAGGGCGGAGGGCACCCCATCTAAATCCTAGCTACAATACCTGAAATTTCCCGACCAACATCCGTAGGTACAACTTTTCGTGGAAAAGGGAATTCTGGACCAAGTGAAACAGTTACGATAACACTCTTTTTTTTCAGAATGAGCAAACTGGGCAGTTGTTTTAAAAATTATATTACATAAAGAAGGAAGAATGTTTTTTTTTAATGAAACTTTCATTGAAAAATTATTACAATATGGGTATCAGTTTTTTAAATTTTCTAATTAAAATATTACCACACAGCTGGCTCAAAAAATAGAGCAAATATTTTACCATTTCACTTTGCCCCACATCCCCTTAGAGGATCGAACTTTAGAGGAATGTGGAGCAAGGGAAATAGAGCGGACCAAAGTAGTGGAATATTTACTCTGCCTTTAGCGCCACTTATTTGGTTATATTTTAACTATAATGTCATTTTAATTACTTTTTTGATATATATTTTGAATAAAGATACACATGTATACAGCGTTCGAACATTTTTATGCGTCGTTGCTTTTCCCCTTAACCATACTGCTTTTAGATAACCCTATAATATTTATAAAGAATATAAAAGTCTTGGATTTATGGTTAATTTTAATAATATTTTTACTATGTTGTAACACATGTAATCTATTCCAGTCTAGAAAAAGTTATTTCTGAAAATCTAAGAAAATGACAAAACAAGCAATTTTCAAAAAATGATACTCATATTGTTATTTTTTGTTATAACTCATTTTTTTATTATAAAATGACAAAGTTCTTGTTATTCATATTTTCGGTACTAATTGAGACCTACAGGAAGCTTATTTGCATTTTAAATGATTTATACAGTTAGCCAGGTGAACATATATGAATAGTGAAAGAGTTTCCTTCGTTTTCCTATTCAATTCTTTACTAAATCATTTACGTACTTATTTATAAATTGTTTCATTTGCATTCCCTCATTTAATAAGTCCCTTATTTATTTATCAATTCACATATTTTCATATTCATTCGCTATTGTATTCACTCGTTTGTTTATCATGTACTAATTAATTATTTAATCTATTTGTTTGATTAATATTTCACTACACATATTCACTCATTACACACATTAACATTCACTCATTTTTATCATGTATTAATTGATTTATCTATTTATTCGGTTATTTTTTATTTTCTTTTCATTTATTTATTCATTTTTTTATTTACTCATTCATTTGGTCAAAAATATTTTTAATGATTGAGTAGAAACTTTTTTATTAGAAAGTTATTTTGTTTACACTTCGTATTTAATTTTCACTGTTTTTTCCATGGAACAAAGCGTAAACATTTCTTTTTTTAAAAAAATACTAATTTACTACCAAAAATATGAAAAAATGTTTCAACTTGAATAATGTTTCAATGTTCATTATAAAATACATTGTTCTTACCTTATGCACTGTAATTTTTGAAATAAATTTCTAATTTATTCCTTTTGAAAAAAGTAAGTCATCTTAACTATTTTACTTTGCCTCACATTGCAATCAATGATTAACAGCAATAAGCCGTTAGCGCAAGTAAATTTCTAAAGGAAGATAAAGAAGAATTAGTCGATCACGTTATTTTTTTTCTCGAGAGACTCTCTTTTAACTGCGGATTGATAGGTTCGAAAGAAATGAAATCATTCTAACCCATTTCATAAGTATAATATTTCTAATGCAGGTTACTTCAGGGAATACCCGCCTTCCTGAAGGGTGATAGCACCGCAGTTGTGAATATAACAGTTGAACATAGAAAAACTTGTGTCAGAGAACTCTATGAATATTAGACAACCTGTCACACTATCCAGTTTTATCTTCTCGCTTCTCAACGATGGGATTCAAGTTCAGACTTTACAAGGCGGGCAAATCGATAAATATGTCTGAACCACTCACGAGCTGGGCAGTTTGTCATATCACTTCATCTCTCTCAATCACTAAACGTTTCAAATAGAAAGAAGTTGCAACGGACAGGCTTATTGATAGTTGAAAAAAGTGAAATGATGTCTTACTCAAAGCCATTTTTGGAATGATGGAGAAAAGCGCTCCAAAAATGGGTTCGTCACGGAGGATACCAAATATCAGACATTCGATAATCGACTGAATATTCCCTCAATTTCCAACCGTCCTTAGCCAAGAAGCTATTTCAGTGATTATTTGTAGAGCAACTAATTGTTATCTATTACTTTGAACAACAACTAGCCAAAGAAAGAAGACATTTTCTATTTGTTCTTTTTCATACTACAGGATGACAAAAAATAACTTGGACGCTCATGATACATTATAATTTTAATTTAAATGAGACTATTATGGCCAAGATTCGAAATAAATATGAATACATTATTTCGTATAATATATTCACAATTTTTTTAAATGGCTACCTTTAGCCTTAATACAGAATTTTGTACGTGTAACAACATTTTCGGCTATGGACCGCAACTCACTAGCTGATGTTTTATGATGCCATTCCTTGCATAAGGAAACATGAATATTCATCACACACCCTTGTCTCCAAAACTTTTTGCATTGTTGAACGGCATAAACGAACCCAATCTAATGATTTGGGGTAGGATATGTGCTAGTCGGAAAATGCCACGTGTTTTTGTTGATCAAAAGGGATAAAGATAGTCAAGAAACATCGCAAACTTGTTTTGGAAGATATTGTCTTACCTTGGTCACAAAAGCTCTTGCAAACAAAAGATGGACCTTCCAACATGATTCTGAACCTGCACACTGCTAAAGGCACTCAGGATTGGTGCAAGACACATTTTACAGACTTCAATGAATGTCAAGAATAGCTACCGTATTCCCCAGATTTGAACCCGACGGATTATTCTATTTGGTCCATCTTGGAGACAAGGGTGTGTGCTAGACCTCATTGAACTTTGGCATTTCTAAAGAAATTCTAACGCCAGGAATGGGGTAAAATATCAGTAAGTGAGTTGCGGCCTGTAGCCGAAAATTTTGTGACACACTTAAAGTTCTGTATTATGGCTAAAGCTAGCCACTTTGAAAATTTGTAAATATATTAAACGAGATAACGTATTCATATTTATTTTGAAGTTTTGTAATATTTTCATTAGCATTAAAATTATAATATCTCATGTGTGTCTAAGTTATTTCTTGTTACCTTGTAACTTCTCAGTGTGTGATTAAAACCAATGATTCGCATTTTCTTTTCTTTTCTTTGTCATGGCAAAGTAATTCTTACGAAAAGAGAATGCAAGCAAATTGTGCTTTAGCATTTTTTAAATTAAACAAGCAACCAATTGAGTAAAATAAGACAACAGTGCTAATAAACGCATAGGGTCAAATTTAATGCTGAGTTTTTAACTCTTTTGAATGCTTTTATTTACATTGTTATACACGTTTCTTATTTTACTGCTGAGTTTTGAACTCATTTTTAATGCTGTTATTAGTACTGTTATACACTTTGTCTTATTTTATTCATTTCTTAGTACTATGTTTTTTTTTTTTTTTTTTTTACAAAAGGAAATAATTACCCGTCCTCTTGTTGATTCCTCAGAATTCATTTAAAAACTTCCATGGAAACCTTATGGAAACAAGCTGTAAAATCTTTCTCTCCTTTTTATTCCTTTTTTGCTTAAAAAAGGAATAAAAGCACATTAATCAAAAATAAATAAATAAATAAATAAAAGTTAGTAATAATATGTTTTCTATTCGTAATTTCAGTAATAATTGCGCAAGTATTAACCTATTACAGTTTGGATCACCATCAGAAAAAAGAGTTACCGAATATTTTTTTAGTAATCGTGGTTTTTCTCTAGACTTCCAATTAATAGATAGTTTAGCAACACAATAATTTTGTGTCTGTGGCACTTTAAACATGTCCAAATTTCAACAACTGTTAATGTATTAAATAGTACACTACACAGTGTTTAAAGGAAAAGCTTTATTGCATTCGTTGCACTATAAACTAACTGAAAACAAAAGTTTCTTTTCTCATTAAAAAAGCATTCTTATCTGGCGTTTTAAATACTCACTTTATTGAAGAATTTCTTTTAATCACTTCAGTTTAACAATCAGTTTTATGAGAACAATGCTTTTATTTTTATCACTGCAAGCTCATCCCAATTATCGATTTTCTGAGAAATTCAATATCACTGATAAAGTGAACATAACCGAAAAAAAAGTTGGTTTTTATGCACCGTATTTTATTTTTTAACAATTACTGATTAATTTCTTTAATGATGCACAATAGTCCTACTTCGTCTTTGTTCTGAAAAGAGACATCCTGTACTGGATAAATGAACATTTTTCCAATAATTCTAAATGATGTAAATATTAATATATTTCAACGACTTCAAAAACATGAAAAATTAAAACTTCAATCTGAAATTGCTAATAAGTCGATACTTTATGAAGTTTATAATTGATTGTATCGTAACTTTTTTTGCCCTGAAAGATTAGGAAGTTTAAGAACAAAAAGGAAATTTAGTAGCACCTTTCTGTGGAGGGAAGGTATTTTTTTCTAGGGAAAGTATCTTCTATGCTCCTATACAGCAATTTTACTAATAGGGTAACGGCACCAGTCACAGACATGCTTAAGATATCGCTTTCAGGTTAACTCAATTTTCTGATGCACCTATGACCTAAAGAACTATGCAGGCCATATCTTGCTACTGGTAGGACCTCCCACGCCGGACAGGTCAAAGAGTAGGTGGCAGACAAAAGAAACACCCTGGTCCTCTCGGTTGGCAGTTGTGCGTAAGATTGGTACCCTTATCATGTAAAATCCACCCTACTCATAAGCCTCAGAAGAAAAATTAACCGAACATCCTGACCGTGGCAGATCCCCCAAAAAGGTGGATGTATCACTGGAGCCGGAACAGGCATATCGCCAATCCTTGGTGCTGATGAGGATGATTAATATACTTAGACTTTTTTTAGCTATTTTTCTCTCATGCAATAACATCTCATCTAACGCTTGGCTGCTTCTGGATCCTCTGAATTAGTTAATTCTATATTTATTTGTTCCATTTCGAAAAAAGGTCCAATCCCCAGTAACTGACATCAAAAACTCTGATGATAACCAGAAACAGACAGGATAGTGGAAAGGGTGAGTAATAGAGAAACTATTCTTTTTCTCTTCAAAATGAGCAAAGTTCTTCATTTTTAGAACAAAAGCCTTATTAAAGTCAAATGAACATGAAACACTAGCTGACCTCGTGGCGGCTGTTCAAAACCTTCCACCACTGCCTTGTAATAAAGAACTAGCTCATGAAATTCACTCTGATAACATTAGACGGTTGCACAGTATTCATGGGCCACAGCAACATCAATTATACCCGTTTAAAAGGCTTATTATTCAAATCCAAACTTATGACTCTATTACTGTCTATTACTGGTACCTTGCCTTATCTGAAGCAAATTTTTTGATCATTAAGAAAATGTAAACGACTTTTCATTTTTTTAACTTTATTTCATAATTATTGTTTTTTTTCTTGCCGAGAAAATCTCAGTAAAGGCAAAGGTTGCTGCTTAAGTGCATTAAAGTGCGAAGTTGAGCGTTTCTAAAAGTATCCCTTCTTGTGTGTAAAATATTTATGGTAGTTTTGTATTAATTGACCAGTTCAAAATTTCAACATTCATTTAGTTCAATCATACGATTTAAGCAGGATTATTTCAGTTACACAAACTTGGTTGCTTTTGGATCTTTTGCGCGTTTTTCATCTTGTGAATGTAAAGATATTTATCAACTGAATAAACCTAGTTACTAATCGCGGAAGGAAAATTACGCATAAGCATTCTTAGCTTGTAACTCTTGTTGAAATGAGTTTCATAGTATCTTAACCAAGAAATGTTTCTGCTGTGGAAAGTTTTATATTCAACTGAGCGTCTTGATGCACTTTAATTTGTCAGAAACAAATTTTTTTTTCAAACAAAATTGTCCTTACTCCAAGTCAAATTCCTTTGAGACATTTGCCTTTAGTTATTTCTAAAAGATCACATAAAACGCAGTACTGCGCTGATTCTATCAGTCACATCTACTACAATCTGGTTGAAAGGCAGTGAAACATTTCTTAGAGAAGTAATATAATTGAAAATCCATTGCATATTCATTTATTCACGCGCAATATGAAACATTACTGTATGAAAACAATTTTGTCTGATATCGGCAGAGATTTTCATCATATCCTTCTTTCATGCTTTTTTCTTTTTTCTCTGACTTTTACTGGAAAAGTAGGCCTAAAAAGTGATGAAGTAAGTTGCCTTTCCTATTTTTAAATACTTAAATTTTGCTTAAATGTATTAGCTTAAAATAAATAGCAACATTACGTGCGAATGCATTTTTTTTACAAATTTAAAAATTTAATGGTAGTCTAAAAATAAATGTATGAATAAACAAACATTGCCATCTTAAGTCTATCAGCGAACATCAAAATAGAATTTTTCAATTTGAAAAACCTCTAAGTAGTTTATAATAATGTCTAACTTTCGGTAAATCCATAATTCGAGAAAAAATTCTATTATATCTCAAAAATTTACTTTTTATCCTAAGGACACAAGTTCCGCATACATTACGAGAAAATATCTGTAAGGCGAGTTCTTTTCGCGTAACTTTTTGCCATCTCTTAAGAAGATAAAAGACTGCATGATTAATGACCTTCTGTAACATCGGGCGCAGAATTTTCTTATTGACAGCTAATCTGTCAACTAAAGTTCCGAAGGTCTGTACATCATGATTTTAAACAAAAATAATTTTGGAGTAAAGCTCTTTAAAATCTTTGTTTAACTGAATATATCTTGCACATTTTATCTCCATCTTTCCGAAGATTATTCTACTATTTTAAGGTGACGAAATGTCAAAAAAAAGGAGGAGCAAGTGTGTGTTTTTTTTTTTTCATTTCTTTATTTTTGAAAAAAAAATCAATTTTTTCAGAGAAAAAGTGCTCCCATGATGTAGTCTTTTTTTTTGTACGTGTGTCAATGGATTTTTTTTTTTTTGAGATTTTTTTTAACAATATATACAGAGTGGCTCCCAAAAGTTGTTCGTACACCTACGACTTTCAATGTAATAGGCCATTATCCACTGGTTAGAATTAATATTTCGGAATAAGTATTTTATTATGGGATCTATGATATGTTTTTAAGAAAACTACATGAAAACTTTTAATCAAACATTAAAGCATAATTTTAAAAAAATCAAAAACCATAAAGTGCCGGAAATTTTGTCTCACAAAAGTCTTCGTACACTTTGAAAAAAAGTCAAAAAATTAGTAAATAATCTAACTTTTTACAAAGTTATTATTTAGTAGAATATCATGCAGTATTAACAACAGCTTTTAAACGTCTGGGAATAGATTTCATTGTTTTTTCTTTCTTTCTTTTTGTGCAATTTCTGAGTAAGTGTTCAGCCGCACTTCGAGTCTTACTGTTTCTAGTTCGCTTTTCGTTTTAATGGTGTATTTTCGTAATTTAGCTACCAGATATCTCTAAATATGTTTCATTAAGTTTAAATCTGGCAATTGAGGAGATATTTCTAAGCTTAAGGACAATTTTTGAGGCACCAAACGCAAACGTGTGCTTCTTTTCGTTATCTTGTTAAAAAAAATAAAGTTGTTTCCGATTACCAAATTTTGGGTTAATAGTTTAAAATTGTTTTTTAAAACATTTTAATGAACAGCATAATTCATTATTTCACCAAAAAATTTCAAATTTCCAAGTCTTGATGCTGAGATGCACCCTCATACAAGAACACCTTCACCGTCCTGAGTAACTGATCCAACTAAGTTCTTAAGATTCAATTCCTCATTTTTTTCTTCCATTTACAATTATACAACAATTTAACCCAAAATGTTGAATTTATTTTCATCTGTAAGAAAGACGTTGTTCCAAAACGTTTTGAGCTTATTTATCATTGATTTTACGACGGAAAGCGTAACATTACTGTTTTTCGCACGAACAAGAAAATTTCTGCGGGAAGAGGTCCCCTTTTAATCCAGCTAATCAGAGAACTTGGCAAACAGTTTCAGGTGAAAATTAAACGTAAAATGTTTCATTCAATTCTGAAGAAATTTTTTCAGCACTCAAATGTGTATTTTTCATAATTTTTTTAACTGTAAACCTCCGATCACGCTTTGTTAACTTTGCCAGTTGACCTTTTCTTACTTTGTTTTCGATCCGATTCTTGTCTTTAAAGCAATTTATCAAGCAGTTCACTATAGAATGGTATAAATTACCTAATTTAGAGAAATTTCAATTTATGGCTACTGTGAGGGAAAAAAATCATATTTCGAATCGCGTTTGTTGTTTTCTACGCATACATGCCATTTAAAAATAATAAGTAGAATATTAGGGAATAAATAGACAAAAAAATAACAGCAAATGACTTTACAGTGTCATTACAATGTAAAAATAATAAAAAAAAACCACATGAGATAATTTTAATCATGAATTTATTCGAAAATATTTCAGTGTACCATGACTTTTGTGGCATATTTTTTCTCTTTCTCTTCGTTTTTTGACACATTTCAAACATAAAATCTGGCAATATTTTGAAAAAACTACTGGGTTTTATTCAGAATGGCATAGGAATGGTGTGAAAAAAATGGACTTAATATTCGAATTCAGTTTTGCGTTATTTTTGTTTTACTACAAAATTTCAAGGTGTACGAACACTTTTGGGAGCCACTGTAAGTATTTTTTGATTTGGATAAGTATTTTTGTGGTACACGTGCAGCTAGATTTTATGAACATAAAGTTTCAAACTTCCAAAAAAAAAATTTTTTTTTCGATTCGGTCTAGTATACAGTGTTGATTCACACTTTCAGGCGTTTGTCGGCACGGATGGCCACTGTTCAAATCGTATGAAATTTTTTTTACTTTTTTTTGACCTAAAAGGAGAAAATATAAGAGAGTGTGCGACTTGAAAAATTGACTTTCGTTTTTGTTTGGGGAAAGGGGGGACACCCTAATATCGATTTTATTATTACCTTTTACATTCCATTGAGGAAAACCCAACTTTTACATAACACAGAGCAAAACTAAAATTTAAATAACAAGTTTTGAAAAAAGACAGTTTAATTATTATAATTCACGTTGCAGTAAATTAAACACCACTTAAAAAAATAAGTCTGCATACTCTGCCGTGATAAGAACAGAAGTGGAATCTGCAGTTGATCTCAAACTGAGATAATGCGTTTAAAAGTTTGGCTCTTCTATATATTTGATTCAGATGTCTTTTTTATTTTCAGAATTTTTCAAAAAAATAGTTCCCAATAAAATGACTATAAAACATTTCATTTATTAAGTAAAATGTGAAAAAGAAAAAAAACTTGGTTACCAATAACTCAATTTTGTTCAAAAGTGTAGGTATGACTACTTTTACTACTGTGCTTACCATGGCCGTATAATCAACTGAAACTCCTGCGTGAGTTTTGGTTAAGCTTTAGAAACTATTACGCAGTTTTGGTTTCTGGTTTCTGTTGGAAAGATTTAAAAAAAAAAAGAAGAATTTAGTTTCGATTTGGACTTTGACTGGATTGGAAAAAATCAAAACTCAAAAGCTTTCATTTTCAGACAATAAAATTACATTGCAAGGGAGGGAAATCATACTTATTTTTCTTTCAAACAATATCAATCATAAGATAAATAAATACCTTTGTGCTGAATAGTAAAGTCAAAACAAACAACGTAAGTAGAAGCACAAATTTGTAAATTACAGCAGACACGTGTTTCGGCGTTACAGGGAACGCCTTTTTCAATGCAAAAAATAATGAGCTTATGGATGAAAAGACATCCGACAAAAGCCAAGAGCAGATAAGCATGCAGCTTAAAAGATAAAAACAGCGGATTAGCCAAACACCAATGACAAAGTTATAAACCGATCAGGAACCAATAGGAATGCAAGCAAAGGCCAGGAGCTTTCTCTTAGGTACGAACCCAGAAAGAAAGAATTCAATTGGAGAAGGATTAAGCCGAAGCTTAAACAAAAAGAAAAGAAATTGTCAGTAACCGTGAACCGCAAAAAAAAGAGTGATTCGAATCACTCTTTTGATTTTAACTCTTATCAGATTATCCAAAAATGCCCCAATTCATCAGATCTTGACTTTTGGGAATCCTTTCATATTTTGAGGAACAGTTCTAACTTAGTTAACGATCTTAGTTCAGTTCCATATTTTTCTAACATTTGGCTCCCATATCTTTAATACTCCCCTTTTTTTCCCACTCATTTTTAGCTGTCTTCCTTTGTTTATTTTTACCTTTTTGACACCCCCCCCCCCCAATTTTCTTCTATTTATCTTTATTTTTCCTTTTTTCGAATATTTTTTGTTTCTGTTTATTTTATTTCTTGGTTTTCCATTCTGCTTTTCCTTTCTTGCGGTTCACGGTTACTGACAATTTTTTTCTTTTTGTTTAAGCTTCGGCTTAATCCTTGTCCAATTGAATTCTTTCTTTCTGGGTTCGTACCTAAGAGAAAGCTCCTGGCCTTTGCTTGCATTCCTATTGGTTCCTGATCGGTTTATAACTTTGTCATTGGTGTTTGGCTAATCCGCTGTTTTTATCTTTTAAGCTGCATGCTTATCTGCTCTTGGCTTTTGTCGGATGTATTTTCATCCATGAGCTCATTATTTTTTGCATTGAAAAAGGCGTTCCCTGTAACGCCGAAACACGTGTCTGCTGTAATTTACAAATTTGTGCTTCTACTTACGTTGTTTGTTATGACTTTACTATTCAGCACAAAGGTATTTATTTATCTTATTATTTTGGCTTAAACGGGCCTTACGTTTACATTTTCCGCCTTTTATGCAATTTGTGTTTTTGTTTTTTTTTTCGGAATTTTTGTCTATTGTTGTATTTTGATCGTGACTTTTTACTTCTTGTTTCTTATTCATTCTGTTATTGTTTGATTTTGTTTATTTTCATTTGTTTTGGTTTTGCTTTTGATTATGTCTCAAATCAATAGGTTTGCCAATCTTCGGATTAAGAAATTTCGTTTTTTGAACCATTTAAAATTTCTTCAAGAGTGTAGGCGCAAGAAAATTATTCCGAAGTTTATTTCTTTGAAATGTAATTTACCACGTTCTGTAAAAATTTACAAAGTAATCTTTCGGTCGAAATTGGCTTTACTCAGAGCTTCGATCCAGGAAACTAGGAAACATTTATCGTTTATTGAACGTGAACTTTATGATTTACATCTTTCGGTTTCTAATTCCATTCCCAACTTTAACATTATTGACAGAAATTCTTGGTCTAGAACCCTTCCTTCCTCTGATAAACATCAAATTGTTTTGAAAAAGAAATTAGCTATGCTTTGTAAATCTTCTCATGTCGTTTCTCTTGATAATTTACCTGTTGTTAATAAGAATGTTGTTGTTAATCTTTCTAGCGTTCCATTAAGTAATTCTCAAATTGAGGCTCTAAAATGTAATGATAATTTTGCTGTGAGTGTTAATCCTTCTTTTTCAAAGCTTATTGCTCCTGTTGAGAAAGCTTTTAAATTTAGTGCCTTAACTTCCTCTCAAAAAGATTCGATTCGGCATCTCATAGCTTCTAATATTGACTTTAACTCGAAAATTTCTAAACCTGTATTTGCTAATACTGTTAGCCGTTCTGTTAAAGACTTAGTTTCGAATTCTGATCTGGTTGTTACCAAAGCTGACAAGGGTGGCCAAATTGTTGTTCTTGACAAATCATCTTATGTTGATAAAACTAATGATTTGATTTCTTCTGGGCCATATGCTGAAATTTCTAAAGATCCTAGTTATAAAGAGTTAAAAACTATTGCATCTGCTGTCAAGTCTGTTAAGTCTATTCCTTCAAATGTTAAACGCTCTGTTGTTCCATCTATTGCTAATTGTGCTAGATTTTATGCTTTACCTAAGGTGCATAAAGCTGGTATTCCTTTCAGGCCGATTGTTTCCAATATTGGTACGGCTTCGTACAAACTTGCAAAATATTTAGTCTCTGTGTTTTCTCCCCTTAGGAGTCACAATTTATTTACTATTAAAAATTCTGTTGAGTTTGTTAAAAAAATTCATAGTTTCGTTCCAAATAATTCTTTTATGGCTTCTTTTGATGTTAACTCTTTATTTACGAACGTTCCCGTCGAGGGTTCATTGTTATGCCTTCGTAGTAGACTTTCTGAATTTCATTTCACCAATACGGAAATCGAGGATTTAATTTTCCTTACCCGTACTTGTCTCAAGCAATGTTCTTTTGTTTTTAATGGGAATTTTTATATTATGTTAGATGGTCTGGCTATGGGTAACCCACTTAGTCCCATTCTTAGTGATATTTACATGCATTATTTTGAGGTTAAGCTGTTCCAAAAACTGCAGTTCCAATTTTATGTTCGGTATGTTGATGATTGTTTTGTTCTAATGAACCAGAATCAGTTTGAGAGTAATGAGGTTTTATCTATTTTAAACTCCATTGATCCTCATATTCAGTTTTCTTGTGAGAAAGAACGGAATAATTGCATTTCATTTCTTGATGTACTTGTTTCTCGTACTGAAATTGGTTTTGAAACTACTGTTTATCGCAAACCTTTTGCTGTCTCTTTACCTCCTCATAGACTATCGTCTCATCCTCCAAATCAAAAATATTCTGCTTTCAATTCTTTTGTTTATCGCGCAATTAATATTTGTTCTTCGTCGGAACTTCTTAAAGTGGAACTTAATTATCTTAAAGCTGTGGCAATTGATAGAGACTATCCGCCAACTTTGATTGATTCCATTTATAAAAAACTTTCAAATAAATCCCAAACTAATGTTCTCAACCGAACCTTCATCAGAAAGAATTTGGTTGTTTTGCCATTCTTTCCATCTGTAAGCTATCAGGTTGCTAAGATTCTAAAACGTTTCCAATTCCAGGTGGTGTTCTCTCCTATTAATAAACTTTCATTCTCTTCTCTTAAAGATACTATTCACCCTCTTAATTGTTGTGGAATTTATAGAATTAATTGTAGTTGTAAACTTGCCTATACTGGACAGACTCGGCGTGCTTTAAAAATTCGCTTGAAAGAGCATCAAAATTATGTGAAAAAACAACAATTAAATAAGTCTAGTATTGCTCAACATTGTTGGGATTCGAATCACTCTTTTGATTTTAACTCTTATCAGATTATCCAAAAATGCCCCAATTCATCAGATCTTGACTTTTGGGAATCCTTTCATATTTTGAGGAACAGTTCTAACTTAGTTAACTTTCTTAGTTCAGTTCCATATTTTTCTAACATTTGGCTCCCATATCTTTAATACTCCCCTTTTTTCCCACTCATTTTTATCTATCTTCCTTTGTTTATTTTTACCTTTTTGACACCCCCCCCCCCCAATTTTCTTCT
This sequence comes from Uloborus diversus, assembly GCF_026930045.1. Classification (NCBI taxonomy): domain Eukaryota; kingdom Metazoa; phylum Arthropoda; class Arachnida; order Araneae; family Uloboridae; genus Uloborus; species Uloborus diversus. The sequence continues at coordinate 53,055,481 of NC_072731.1, forward strand.
ATTTATCTTTATTTTTCCTTTTTTCGAATATTTTTTGTTTCCGTTTATTTTATTTCTTGGTTTTCCATTCTGCTTTTCCTTTCTTGCGGTTCACGGTTACTGACAATTTCTTTTCTTTTTGTTTAAGCTTCGGCTTAATCCTTGTCCAATTGAATTCTTTCCTTCTGGGTTCGTACCTAAGAGAAAGCTCCTGGCCTTTGCTTGCATTCCTATTGGTTCCTGATCGGTTTATAACTTTGTCATTGGTGTTTGGCTAATCCGCTGTTTTTATCTTTTAAGCTGCATGCTTATCTGCTCTTGGCTTAAGACGGATGTCTTTTCATCCATAAGCTCATTATTTTTTGCATTGAAAAAGGCGTTCCCTGTAACGCCGAAACACGTGTCGCGCTGTAATTTACAAATTTGTGCTTCTACTTACGTTGTTCGTTTTGACTTTAATATCAATCATGTTCGAATGTCAGTGATTGTTATTATTATTTCAAGTTTCAAAGGCAATCTAAAATAGAAAACCCTAATTGTTATGAGTAGATACACCTTCTCCAATATTTGTGGTTGAATCAACGATTTGACTTATTTCTCGTGTTTGACCAAGAAAGCTCTTGGTTATAGAACAAAAAGGCTATATTTTTTTCTAATGAAATTTACCTTTATGTGTATTTCTGTCAAGCAGAAAAAGAGATGCCTGGATTGCATATGTTTTTTTAATGCTTAACCCTCTATATGTTCCAAGAAAAAATAAGAAACCCTATTTTTATTCATAAAAAATTCAAATTTTCAATTTTTTCCAGAAAAAACGGAAAAAAAAACTTTTTTTTCCACCACTTCAAAATTTCCGGAAATTTTACATCTCCACTTTGTACCAAAGTAAAATTATTTAGTCCGTTTTATTTCATTCCGAGATATGTTTAATCTCATCTCATGCGATTTTTTCCAGGCAATTACGGTCAGAAAAACAATGTCAAAGTATGCGGTGCTATATTTTTGTCTTTTTGGTTTCGATAAATATTTAGACAGACGAGCACTCATAAAAAATTCAGCTCGAATATTAGCTAGGTAGAGCTGTAGAAAAGTCATCGCGACAGACAAATCTTTAACACTTTGCAAAGTATTGAATTCTGTACTCAGAAGCACTCAAAGTGTATCCCTAAACTATTGTAACTGAGAAATGTAAAACGCATTTAATATAATGAGAACTTGTTTTTTTTTTTTTTTCTCTTTTTTATTTGTTTATTTTTTATTTTTGTATTCATGCGGAGCTGTGTGTTCTAAAAGCTATGAATATTTTGTGCACTGGCAAGGGCTAAGTTTTGCTGAATAAGATATAGACTCCTCTCCATTTGCATTGAAACAGGGCTCTTTGCATTTGGTAGCAATTGCTTTTTGAAAAACATTGAAAGGTTTCAATCTTAAGGGCATAGTAGATTTTTCTCCAATGCAAGAGTAGAAAGTGAAATTGAGCACTTTCCAAGATAAAGAACTGAATGTGTGGGGAAAAGAGTGGCTCAAGTCACTTCAAACAATTTTTTGGTATTTAAAAGTTTATATTTCCTGTTTTTGTGGAAAATCTAAAAATTCTTATTTTGACAGCTCTGAGACGGATATGAAAATTCAAGCCATAAACTGTAGCTCAGGTTGCAGTTAAATCAGGGCCGGCTCTAGTAGTTCTGCCACCCTAGGCTATATTGGCAATTGCCGCCCCGCCCCCCATTGAATAATAATATAAAATAATAATATATTAATAAATAGAAATAATAGTAAAGTGCTTCTAGTTAAATTCAAAACTGAGTTTTGCATATCCAAGCACTAGTATACACATTACATTAACTTTTTTAACATTAAAGTAGTGCATCTTATGGCACTGAAACATATATTAATATTTTCAAAAGACTTTTAAATCACACAATTTGCTGCCTCTAAAATAAAATTGAAATTCTAGTTGAGCGCCGCAGTGTGCTTTGCATGTAGGTACATACTTTTTTTTTTAAGCATTAAAGCAGTGAATCTTATCATGATGAAACAGATAGTCATACACTGAAAAAAAAGTTTCAACTTCGAAATTTGCTGCCCCTAAAATATGTCACTCTAAGCGGCCGCTTAGGTCGCCTACCCCACGTGCCGGGTCTGGGTTAAATAGCACAACTCTAAGCATGAAAATAAATGAAAACTTGATTTTATAGGAGAGTGGCGAGAGAGCTTAGCTCTTACAGATGTAAATACATGGCAGCACGATCTAACTATCAGATGAATTTTAAATTCCATGACTGAAGTAGGTAATTATATATATATATATATATATATATATATATATATATATATATATATATATATATATATATATATATATATATATATATATATATATATATATATTGCGAGTATGTCTAGTAACTTTCACTGCAAAGCTTAATAAGTTGTACAGCGGAGTTCTGCGATATTCTGAAACAAAGTGCAATGCAATGTAATTTACAACCTTCTCTATATAACTATTGCAAAGTATTTCTAGTATCAAGTTTAATTGGTCTTTTCTCTGATTTTTGAAAATGTGTGTTATAGAAGGGTTTGAATGTCTGTGACTTAGTTAGGAAACTCCAATTAAGCACTCTGATGAGCGTGGAAGTTTTCTGGTCCCTGACGAAAGATGTGATATTTAGTGTTTTTTCTAGAAATTGCCTCCATTTTCTGCGTTGCAAAATCTTCTGATTTAAAATATATACCAGTTTAGCAGATTTTACTTACTTTTCACAGGTTTTTATGTGCATATATTGGTTGTATAATGAGAAAAGTTTAAAGCCCTGAATTTTACACTAAGAGCAAAAATCTGAATCTGCCACATGGATTTGCTCTCCCCCCTCCCATTATTTGATCTTGTAGTTAAAATCATATCCTTTCACTTAGATCAGCGATGCCCAATCGTTTTTTACCTGAGAGAAATACCTCTTATTAAAATGATTCTCGTCGGCCAGAGCACATATAACAATTCAATCGTTTAAAATTTTTTTTAAATTACATGGAAAAATATGGGTCGTAGGATTAGCGTCACTGACTTAGGCTGATGCCCAACAGAAGAAGTAAATGATCGCATCTCTCGTGTCATGCGAAGACGTTTGGCAATCCTTCGTCTTTATGAGAAAAGGTAGAGGATTGATTCGGAAAATCACTATATTTTCAAAATTGAAAAGTAATTATGGAAAAAAAAGAACATTTCCGCTTTTAGAAGAATTAGTTTTTGGCATTTAAAATTTCTTTTAGATGACCTTAAAAAAAATTCTGTATTCTCTCTAGATGTTCAAACGGAACACATCCTTGCTTATTAAATGGTAAAAATTGACTTTCCGATGAAAAGGTAAAAAATCCATCCCCTACAATTCTGATTTCTAACACATATCCTGATCGATTTTATTTACATAAGAGCACATGTCAAAAACCTGCAAATTGTAACGCACTAGATGTAGGTTCAAGTACTTCGATGTGAGGAAATGAGGTGGTGATATATTTTGGTTTTGGTGAAATTGGAGCCAGCATTCAGGTTTTCGTTCAAAATTGGACATATCCAAAACTAAAATGGCGATATCTGCTACGTCTTTATGCTCAATTCTGTACCCGGAAATATGATAAAATAACTTTGCTGTTTGCCTAAATTTAATTTTTTTTTCACCTCCTGTACATTTTTGGAAGTCTTTTTGATAAATTATTCTTCAATTATTCTTGATAGACAGCCGAAAGTCCAGCCGGATGTGCGTTCGACTTGTAAGCGAAGGATTGTGAGTTCTGCCCTCGATCCGGCCAAAGCCGTCGTGTACTCTAAAGGCAACTGATCAACGTTAAATTTAATGTGCTCACAAATTCCCCCACGTGCAAGAAAACTCTTAAAGGGTACTTGCTCATGAAAGACACTATTTATTATGCTAAGGGCTGAATTGGGAATGGCGATAAAGATGGTCCAACCTTTCAGTTCTTCCAATCACTCAATAGTGTTAACTATGGACATATTTACAACAATTGAGGCAGTGAGAAGCAAATGGATGTAAGTGTCAAAATTTAAAATTTGGAGATAACCAGTACAAATGGTAGGTGAACCACTGCTCTGTTTTGCGGCAAGAGATAGTACTAGTAACCCTGGTAGGTGCTGCTGTACAGCATGATTTAGAAAACTTTTCAATGAAAGCCAACCTAAGACTGGAACATTAAACGCGTTTTATTCAAAACTTGAAAATGTCCAATTACATCCCTTCGCTCATCTTCTCATTGCTTCAATTGTACTTGTCCTATAAGTGATCTATTTTGAATATATATAAATAATCTTGAAATAATCCTTCATTTCCTTGGCATAAAGTGCCTATGAACGAAATGAATGCTCGATGAGTTCCTATGATGTGTTCCAGTAAAAATAAATTCCTTTTCGTGCAAAACTCACTGCGTATAAATATTCCAGACACTTTATTTGATATCTCGTATGTCAGCACCAAACTTTGCATTAAATATTACTTAAAAACAAGAAAATATTTCCTAGAAGCTTATCGGTGCTAAGAAAAAGTCTCAATTTTTATAGCCTCATAAAACTCAGGAAGTAAAAGATATTCTGCTGGGTAAATATTTTTTTTATTCCCAGACTCTCTTTATACAGAATATTGGCTAGAACTTTTCCAAAACAGCTATATTCAAGATGGAATGTCATTGATAACGGCTCGTCAAAGAAGTTGTGGAAGACAGAAACTATATTTAATATTTTGGGAAGTATGGTTCATGAGTTTAGAGAAGTACGTAGGAATAAAACATTACATGAAATACGAAAAATATTTGCCTTGCATTATTTAGATATTAATGAAGTTTCAAGCCCTGTCTCTTTTAGAGATGCGATTGGGTACGAAATCTATTTGTCTTGAATCATTTGGTACTCATGGAATTTTAAGCCCTATCTATTTTAGTGATGCCACTATGCAGGTGAATTTCTAGATAGTTTCTTAGAAAAAGCCAAATTTAAGTCCATTTTTCTGAAACAATTCATCTTTGAGCGAAACGAATAAGCTGTTTTACTGTTACAGTTGTCATAAATGCAGCAAAGAGTTTTCAAGTCTGATTAGTTAGGTTTCAATTAAGATCAAACTTCAAAGTAATGAACTGTTTTACCCAAAAATTATAGTCACTGGATTCTATTATAAAAGACTTTTATGTCAAGTTCATAGTTGTAATTAACTGATTTTTCTTAGCATATAAGTATTTTTGTTGATCCAGGTTAAAACGATTTTCATTTTCTCCTCCCCAACCCAATGTGATTTAATAAAATTTATAGATTAAGTTTTCAAATAAATATGGTACAAAGCTCGGAGATGCAGAGGAGTTTTAACTTGTTTACTTTATTTCCACTTTCTTATTATCTCTTTTCTTAAAAGGAATACTTGAAGAGCAAACATTCAAACAGTGTTTTCTCCAAAAATGAAAAAAAATGAGTTAGTGATTTTTCTTTGAACTCAACATTAAATGGTACAAAAATATGCTATTGTTTTCAACGAAAACATATTTTTTCCCATTATAAACCTATTTATAAAATTCAGGTTTCATTCAAAAAGTGTTTCCTCCAGAGATAGTTTCCAGTCAAACAGTGATTCCTCCAGTCAAACAGTGATTCCTCCAGTCAACCAATCAGAGCTGTTCTTACTGATCACGTGACCCAGCTATTTCCCAATGTGTCTAGTGTTTCAGAGGTTATGTTATTGTTTGCTTGGTGCTATGTTGGGGGTTTGTTTGTTTATTTTAGAGCGGTGTGCTTTTACCTAAATTTTTATTATTAATTTAGGGATGGAAGAAATAATAGATGCACATTGTGAAAAGTGTTGTCTTACAATCTCTTCCTCTTAGCCATGGAATATCAGTTGAAGAGAAAAGAGACGTAGACAAACTTTTAAACTTAATGTATGCCGAAGAGTGGCAAAATCAACCTGATTTTAATTGGTACAAAGACATTATTTATAATTTACCTGCACGCAATGATGAAACGGAGGAAGTAGTGTGCGATTGTTTGGATGAGGATTATGCAGGACAATTTTTTTTTACATATAAATTTCTAGCTTTATTTTATAACAATCAGTTTTATTATGTCATTAATTAGTTTTATTCCATTAAAAAATGTAATCGTAGCAATTTAAGTTACTATCTTTTTCATTCAAAAAGTGTTTTATCCACATTGAAAACATTTAAAACACGTTTCCTCCTTTGAGTTCGGTCAAAACATGATTTCTCCAAATTTCAAATGCATTTTTCTAATTCATTTTAAGTTTATTAGGTAAAGTACGCCTACAAGTCTTACTAGTAATCAGTAATACAACTAAAAAAATGATAATTGGGGTCTAATACGAGTTTTTTAAAAATATATTAGTTTTTTGTGTTTCCTGAAAAACTGTATCCGAAGGAGAAAACATGGTTTGAATGTTTGCTCCTCACTTGCGCATTGAATATTTTTATTTATTTATTCATTTTCTTGCACTATTTTCTGCTTTTTCCTTCCTTTTTTTAACCTGTCTTCTTCTTTTTATTATGACTAAAGATGATACATACTGTTGCTTTCTAATGAGTTTTCGCTTTTTTTTTTTTTTTACTTTCTTTCTTTAATTACGTCAATACTTAAATCCTGAATTTCAAATAATATCTGTTTAATAAAGAATACAGTTTTTGCTTTTACAATAACAATCTAATGAAAAATTTAACTACGATTTTTTTATTTACTTCATCTCTCAGCGTTCTTACAATTGTTTAAGCACTTTTAACCCGTTTCTGTTCGATCTCGCCAAAGTCGCGGGCTAAATTTATTTCTTGTGCCCGCGATATTTCCTGACTACAGCATACAAAGCTCAAGCTTAAAAACATTTACAAGTATCAAAAAGAAATAAATAAATAATCAAACACCTTTATTGATATAATGTTCTTGAATAAAGCCAAAAAGAAATGTTTTGTAACAGTTTTCTTGAGAATAATAAGAAAGTTAAGGAGTTAATGAAAACTTCTGCGCCGTAAACTCAAATACAAGGGCTGTTCAATAAGTAATAAGACTAAATTTATAAAAAATACAGAACATCTTTAATCGCCGTAATTTACATGGTTTCTTTAAGAATAACTTCTGCAGGACTAAATGCATTTATTCCATCGTTCTGTCCACTTCCTTAAAACTTGTGGAACGTTAAGTTTGTGAGAGCTATTTCAAAACAGTCTCCGAAGAATTCAAACATGCTTTGTAGCTTTCAAAATGTTTTCCTCGTAATGATTTCTTAAGTTGAGGAAACAGACAGAACTGGCTGATGTAAACTACTTTTGAGATTCCCCCTCGATAATAATAGCAGCAGTGTTAATTATTGTCTCTACGTTCAATGTCTTCCATATTCTGCTTGCCTTCCTTAAAAGCTTTATGTCAGCAAAATGTACTGACTCTAAACATCGCTTCATCATTGAAAACTTCACATATCATATCAAAGATCTCCGATGCTGATTTTTGTAAACGAAAACCAACTTTAAATGCATAACTTTGTTCCAACGACGCTTCTATTTTGACAACTGGCTGCGTCTTGTAGGCGACCACTAACATGATTCAATTAAAAATCGTGATGCTCAAGAACACGAGTCTGTACACGACAACTATTGGTAGGTTTTGTCAATGCAGACAACAGACATTTTTCATTCCACAGAAATTAACATTACGATGAGTGGTTTCGCGGTAGTAAAATTAGTTTTATTTTTTGTAAGCGCCTGCCAACAGGCTTCAATTCAATCATGTGATACTCAGGAACATGAGTCTGTACGCTCCAACTATCTGTAGGTTTCGTTAATACAGACAACAGACATTTCTCGTGCCACAGGAATTGACATTCCGATGAGTGGTTTCGTGGCAGTAAAATTTGTCTTATTACTTATTGAACAGCCTACATATATACCTTATACTTATATTTTTTGAACTGTAAGTTATTTTTCGTAGAGTTTACACATATTCCTAAAAAAATAGTCATGAAATAATAAAATTAAGCTACATTTTAATCAAATATATATAAAGAACCTAGGTTCACTAACGTAAAAAAACTACATTATCTAATACGCAGGAAAATATAATTGTGGTCATAAATAAACATTAGCAATTCAATGTTCGATGCAACTCCTTTTTATGCTTTTCAAAATGTTAGGATCTTACAATATATGATTTCCGTTCATTCCCAGAGAGATTTAAAATCGTGTTGTCGTTTGATATCGGGAATACCTGTCCAATAGCAATCCAATAGCCAGAGACCGGCGTAACCTACAACTGTCTAATTTTTTCCCATACCACGCATCCTTGCATCACGTACCTCAGTTTACTTTCTTATTCTTGCTTATCTTTACTGCAATGGATGACCAAAAACATCTAACATTACATCATTGCATTACTAAAAGCTTTTACTATAAAGAAAACTAAGAGGAAAGAAAGAAATGGCAAAGGTTAAATCTTTCTTTCCATATTTGCAGGTAAGCTATGTTGATGTAAGTTCTCCCTTTAAAAAAAAAGATGGATGATCGTTCATTTACACAAAAAAAAAAAAAAAAAAATGCTTTCCAAATTCGCTCCAACGACGTTTTAACTTTCTATTCACAGGATTCGGCATATTAACCTCCCGTATTTGGTGAGGGATCTGTGTGAATTGTGGTGCTGATACAGTGGTGGACGTGGTATCGGCAGATATCAGTATATGTGCCATTTGTAGTGGCGGATACAAGGGGAGGGTCATGGGGTCATGACCCCCCCCCCCCCCCCTATAGATCGTGGACAATAATATCGGCCTACATTGTGTTCAGGCACTTGATTAATAAAGTATAAACAATTTCAGTAATCTTTTCGATTCATTAATATTTTTAAGTAAATACACTCTGTCGCAAAAAAATATATGCACCTAGAAGAATTAGAGCCACAATCATGAAACTTGGCACAAATGCAGTTTGGTAGCCGATATGCAAATGATTAAAATTTCAGCGCCAATGAAACAAGGCCAAGCGCGCTATGAGCATGTGAGCTGCACAGGTGGGAGAGTTTAAAAGCATGAGTACTTGTGCCGTGAGGCTATTCAATCGAATCTGTTGACTTCGGTAGACTGTATTGTGACTTAAGATGCCTCTAAGACGTAACCGGCGGCAGTACGACCAGCTGGCGGAGTTTGATAGGGGCCGTATAATAGGCCTTTAGAGAAGCAGGTTGGTCAAACAGGAGTATCAGCCGCCACCTCGGTCGGAGTGATATGGTAGTTGCTCGGTATTGGCAACAGTGGATCACGGAGGAGAGAGTCTACCGTCGCGGAGGGTCAGGGCGTCCCAGGGACACAAATGAACGCGAGCATCGCGCAATCAGAAGAGCGGCCACGTCGGCACCGACAACGTCGCTAGCATCGATTCAACGCGACTTACCTCCTTCCAAGCATCCGGTGGTATCAAAGGAAACCATTAGGAGACGACTGACCGAAGTTGGCTTAAGGAGCCGACGGCCATTAAGACGCTTGCCACTGACCCCACATCACAGGCAGTGTCGACTGGATTTTTGCCGACCTCGGGCAGCTTGGATTTTGACAGACTGGAGGCGTGTGATCTTCAGCGATAATCCCGATTCAGTCTCAGTGCTGATGATCACTGTACACGTGTGTGGAGCCACACCGGTCAGCGCTCCGATCCGTCTTTTGTTGTCGAGCGCTATGCAGCCATTTCACAAGGTGTAACAGTGCAAGGAAAGATTTTTTGGGACACACGATCACCTCTAGTTGTTCTGCAAGGCACTTTGACAGCTCGCAGATACGTGGACAGCATTTTAACGCCGATTGTTCTGCCCATGCTATCAAGTCGCCCAGGGGCTATTTATCAGCAGGACAATGCTCGTCCACATACTGCGCGAGTCTCTCAACATTGTCTTCAGGGATATGACGTACTCCCATGGCCTGCCAGGTCACCAGACCTTTCGCCAATAGAGCATGTCTGCGACGAGCTGGGAAGGCAACTGCAGCCATCCCGGGATACAGGGGAATTAACGACGCAGTTGCAAAGATTATGGCATGATCTTCCGCAGGGGGTCATAAATGACCTAACTGATTCGATGCCACGTCGTGTTTCGCCTTGTATAGCTGCCAGAGGTGGCTTTACTACTTACTGATTTGTAACCTTCAGCATGAGGGATCTTCAGCATGACCCATCCCCTAAAATGGTAGTCTGTATCCACTCCTGACCATTTGCAGTTGCAGCAATAGCATGACGCGGCAAGCACCGTCATTTGTTGTACAGAAATAGGTTCGAAACTATAGTTTTTGATTACTACTCAGCTAGAATATTATGTTCGGTTCTGATTTAGCCTACATGATCCTTCTCCAGATAAAAAAAAAAGGGGGTTGCTTTAATATCAAACTCTAGAGTCACAGGTACTGCATGGAAGAAAAAATAACTGCCTTGACGACCTCAGACCAATACATTGTGGAAATTGTGGCACTCATTAGAATGTTCATCCAGGAATCTCCAAAGTATGTAGCATTCAAACATGCCATTGGCCAACAATTTTCTGATAGGAATCAAAGTAAAGTCCTGGACAGTAATCTTAACAACGTTAATACGATAAAGGCATTTATTTTCGCGAATATAAAGATATAAGTGATTTCGCGAGAAGGGGGGGGGGTGATTATATATATAACGTTCAAATATTTAGTGAGGCTTAGCTATTCGTAATTATAACGTGCTCACGAAAATAAATGCTTTCACTGTAGTTTTTCTAACCGAGCAGGTGCATGTCGGCCAAGTTGGAGCCGAATGCGAAATTCTTGCTGATTAGTGATCAAAAAACCACCTTTTCGCAAATGCTCCTCCATAAAACATGACAATGCTTACCAAGCCATGTCATTGCTACTACTGCAAATGGCACATATACTGCTAGCTGTTGATAGTACTTCCAGCACCGTATTCCCATCACAACTCACAAAACGCCAACTACAAAACACCGGAGGTTAATGTGCCGGACTCTTTATTTTCTTCATGATGACTTTATCCAGAGAACATTGCAACGGGTAGTTAATCCTACGGCAAACTACACCTGTTTATTTGAGTTACTTTAATTATGCTGACAAGGACATTTTTAATAGAAAAACCTTCAAATCATGCATCCAGAAAAAGTACAGCCATAAATCACTAAACTACATAAAGACTGGAAAGCTTCTGAGGTATACTCGCAGACCAAATAGTAAGTTTTAAAATTTGCTATTTTGTATACTAACTGACCCGTACAAAAGCATTCACGTTTGAACACACTCCAAGTACACTTACTGCAAATACACAATGTATACTGGAAGTGTGGCATCGATGTAAAGGTGCTATGGGATTGCTCGCAAATTACGAAAGCAGAGGGGGGCCGTAAAATTGTGACAGTTTGTGATAAGGTGGAGGGACGTGTAACAGGAAGTGTGACATTACTTTTTTCTAGATATATGCTTATGAAAAGCTGTATGATATGGAACTATTGAGAGTGGTGGGTCTGATGTTTCTGAATGAATTGTGACAATTTAAAGTACAGGCCCACTGGTGTGTTGAATTTATGTTTGTTTAAAAATGAGATAGTTAAGTTTTTGATTTGTGACATCCGCATACAATAAAGTACAATGAGCGCTTCAATATTTGATGAACGTAATTACATATTTTTATAACTTTTTTAAAGACAAATTTAATTGTTTGTTTTTTCCAAGCGAACACACTAATAGTTTTTCTCTTATTGCTCTTCTCTAGATTTGCAGGACAAGCAACTCTTTAACTATATCAGCGTAAGTTTTCAATTTACCAGAACGAATTTAACCAAAATATGCTTTTAAAGTGTACTTTAAAAAAAAAAAATCTGCCAAAAAGATATTTTTTCCCCGCCAATAGCAGTGAAAAACCTCTTTAAACTGATGCCTTACTTTTGAAGTTTACAAGTATCAATTACGAATAAAAAATTAATATTACATTTAAATAAAAATTATACTGCAAAAAGTTGCGAGACATCATAAGGAAACAAAAGATGTCAATTCCAAAAATTTTTAACGACTAGAAGAAAAAAAAATCCATTTTAAAATACGGGTCAGACCGGAGAGTGCGTTCGGATTCTTGACGATTCGCATTTTCGACGTTCGGATTTTTAACGTTCCTTTGTATTTCATTTTCTTTCTTTTTAAATTTTTATTTCTCAAAGGCTGCGATAAATTGTTCCTGATTTTTCTCTTGAGTTTCCTAAATGTTTATCTGCTGCAAGAAATGTTAATTATCAGTTATAAAACAGACTTATTCCCATTTTATTTGCAAACCTAAAAGTCGTAGTTTTTTAACTTCAAGAAAGTAATAACGGCAATCGCAATTTCCGAATTTCGGATCCTGTCAGATTTTCGAAAGCCAAATATCGAGTGCTATACATACGAGTCTTATATATGAGTAGGCCTAGGTTAAGAATTCTTTCTTATATCTTAAAAATTCCTTTTACACTCACATTTTAGGCTTTTAATTTACTCATACAAAATCTTCCAAATTTTGCTCATAAGTCTACCGTATTTGCAACTTTCGGTATCGATAGCTATGCCATTCTTATAATCATTTGTTAAAGTCGCTTCGCACAAACACAATATATATATTCCTAACCCATTCTGTACAATTCTAAAACTCAATAGTATCTATTCAGTGCACAGAAAGAACTATTTCAAAATCTCGGGCCATTCTAAGTTTCCGAACGACCCTGCAAAAATGTCTTGAATACCATTTAAGAGTTTAGAATCACATCGCACCGCAAGAGTTTTGAATCCGATCCGTAATTTTACTTCAAACTACAATCGGAAGTTCAAATGTTCGCTTTCATTCGAAATAGAATGCTTCAATGTTGTACTTAACTCTGAGCTAACTTTAATCACGATTCAATGTTGTTCCGTTCCGAAAGGAAATTGAATTTCTGATTTTTATTTTAAAATTTTATTTGAGGATGGTTTTTTCACTACTCGAAAGGTGCTACTAGTACAAGGTGTTCGAAAAGTCTTTCACGGATTTAAAAAATTTTATAGAACTGCAATAAATTGTCGTATATGTACATGCGGTTTGCACAATGCTGCTGTGGGCAGGTAAAAGGCAATAACTGCAAATTTTCCATTTTTTGCATTTTTGTCTTCTATTTTGCGTTAGTTTCATTTTACAACTTTGCTTATTTGGTTTCCGGTGAAAACCAAATTCGCAAAACAACAAATATAGTCTAATTGCAACTTTTCCCTGTTGTTAGTAATGAATCCAAAATGCGTTTTTTCAAATATCTCGGGAACTCATTTCTGCAGGTACTGCAGTTTACCTATCCACTGCAGAATAATACTTTATAGGTTCACGAATATTTTATGACTGGAAAATCGGTCGTCAAGGTATAACGGGTGAAAATTGCTTCTACATTTGAACGAAGCCATTGCCTGTTTGATGATATTTTGATACTTGAAATTCTAACCCTAGCTCCAGTGGATGAGCCCTGAACTCCAGTAGATAGCGTTCATAGTTGACCATTCTTTCGTTTCCTCATTCCCCTGAAGTGACAGTCTTACCAGTAAAACAGTTAACTTACTGGAACGAGTTCAGCCTTTTCACAATAAGTATTAAACATTACCAAAACATATTATCAAATTATCACGCCGTGGCGCGAGTTTCAGTGTTGAAACTCGTGGGTTACTCAATCATTGGCTATTATATATATGAGGATGTCGTGGAAAAAAACCACTCTTTCAAAATATGTTTAAATGTGGAACTGAACCGCGCAATAAGAAAAACAAACATAATGTGAGGTGTGTAATATTGCAACATAAGTTCAACGCAAAAGGTCCGGTAACTTTTTTTTTCTGTAATGTTGATTGAGTTTCAAAATTAACAGAAAAAGGTGATTAAGATACACGTTTATTTCATGTCGTTTTCTGTTATATCTGCATATTACGTAGACAATCCTTTTAAAAAATTACTCAACGTATTTCGGTTCAACTGTAATTACGGACCATTTTCAATCACAAGATTTAGGCAATATTTATCTGGTGTCTCCCCAGTTTCACCAACATTTCATCCCCCCTCCCCTGTTTTTCAGTTTCAATTATCTCTTTTGATAGATTTAAGGGGAGATGAAATTTAAAATGTCGGCGAAACTGTGGATAAACCATTTATTTTATGTGAAACAAGTGAAAAATTATTTATTCGCGAAGTTTTTTCTATTTTCAAGTGAGGTACCTAACAAATTAATTTTATTTATTCTATTTTTAATAACTATCGCGTATTATAACCCGTTATCTTTTCAAGCGTCCTCTTCAAATAAAACAAAATAAAATGCTGCCTTTCAATTGGTGTTCTAAGGTTCTTCGATGATTCTTTTCTCGGAAGAAAAATGCTGTTTGTCGAAGTTCTTAAATGACATACCTAATCCAAAACTTTAAGTACTCTCCAAAATGATACAATATCTTCGAAAAATTCTAAAAGAAGAACTCAAGGAGAGTACGTAAAAGGAAGGAGAGAAAGCCTTTTAAAGTTTCAAAAGTAAGCATATTTTCTGAATTTAGATCAGTAATAGATAGCGCGTAACATGTCTTCGAATATCAAACCTTTCTAGTATTTTTTTTTTTAGGAAGAATGAGCAAAAAAAAGTTTTTCAACTCTCTTGAATTTTAATGGGTTTATAGATGCAAAATACATTTAAATGTAGGGTATTTCTCTAGAAGCGACCAGTTTGGTATAAATCTACTTTGACCGAAGCAGATTAAAGTAACAGGTTTTTGTTCATTTATTTTTTAACATAAGAGAAATGTGCTGAAAGAAAAATAACATAAAAGCTAAAATACAACGTTAAGCACAAATTTGCACTAAATTCCAGCTGCGTGTTTCGGGGTTACAAGGAACCCCTTTTTCAACTCAAAAGGAGTGAACTTACGGATAAGAAAAAGTCAGCCAAGAGCATTGACTGAAAGCTTTTCATACCTAAGCTCACTCACTGCTTTTGCATTGAAAAGTGATATTTTGTGACCCGGAAACACGTGTCTGCATTTTTCTGCAATTTTGAGCCTATTAATTCTGCATTTCATATTTTATTTTTCAGCACAAAGGTATTTATTTATTTATTTTTTAAACATTTTACCTGCATTGTGGTTACTGATATGTTCCTAAATATTACACACTATGGAAAGATTGGGTGCCATTGTCTCGAGAGATTTGACTTCATCATATATTATTAACGGATAACACAACACATGAAAGATTTACAACACAAAGAGGAAAAACACTAAGGGCACCAATGGGAACTGAACCCACGACCTCCGTCCATATGAAGCGAAGGTACTATGGAGACTTCACTTGCTCTATAGAGACTTCTCTTGCCGTCTAGAACATTCCTCTATAGAGAGTCCTCTATAGAGGACTTTTAATTTTTTCTCCGGATTAAAATTTAAAAAAAAAAAAGCATTCTCTTCGGTTAGACTTTTTCTTCCTTACGTTACAACTTCCTTTGAGTTAAAAATATTTTTTTTCATATTTATTTATTAACAAGTAATATAAAAACATTTTTAAAAATCAATTCCTACTTAGGTCAGCAAAGAAGGTGTGATTGTTTCTTATATCATAGCAGTCAATGATTCAAAGAATTATTATTATAGTCTTCTCCTGCAATATGTGCCTTTACCAAAGTGTGCCGAAGAGTGCGAAACGATTTAAATATACCTTTTAAATATATACATCATCGACTTGCTCAGGGTTGCCAGATTTAGCTGATATTAGCCACCTTGGCTAATTTCTATCACACTAGAAAGAGAAAAAAACTTAAATTTAATAAAAACTATAAACATCAAGTGCCATCCACTACAAACTATAAAAAATGTACTTTAACTTAAGTGGATGAATAAAAAGCATTTTATTAACGATTGAGAGCTGGAACAATTTTTATAAATATATAGGAACAGTGTACGTTTCCAATTAAATGACATTAGCACGAGAGTTCCAAAATTAATTGCCAAATTAATAAAGATTTATTTATTCATTTTTTAATTTAATTAATTTATTTTTTATTCTTTGACTATTCTATCAATTTTAGCGCCTAAAAGTAGTAATTTCGCCTGAAGGAAACACCCTCATTCTTTGCAAAGTATGAAGCAGCCAACTTTTGCAAATTTGTGCTAACCTTTAAATTTAGCAGGGTCACATTCAAATGAGCGGAACACGCGCAACAAATTTTCACTTCCCCCCCCTCATTCAGATAGACTCGTCTCAACTGGATGTTTGCCAACTCCAAATAATCCGTGGTGAGACTATAGCTCTTAGAAAAGAGTTCACTGTACTGATAATACCACGCATGATAATTTAAATTTAATTGTTTAAATATTAAAATTAAGTCTAAGTTCAATTTCGATTAAGCAGAACTTTATAATCTCGCGGAGAAAAGGCAATCTAGACGAATCTGGTGATAGAGATCAATTTATTCCCTTGCTCAGACCATTATATGGAAAACGCGTTCCATTCCACCCATTTCGGAAGAATCCACATGGCCGAATGTTGTTCTGATCCAATTTAAGGATTGTAAAGACAACCATTGGGTTTTCGAAACGAGCGCTGTGGATCAGTAATAGCCTCCTCGGCTTTAGAAATTATGGACTAAATATTCAATACAATGTCATTTTCTGTAGTATATAGTCGAAGCAATATTCGTTCTTCTGCCACAAATTGCACTAGCGTAATGATGGTCCAGAAAAGCGAGTGAGTTCAAGCATAATACTAGTGAGCTGATAAGGAAATTACGCTTGATCAATAAATATTTCTCGATTTTATCCCCCCCCCCCCCCCTCTAACTTCAAATTCCAGATTAATTTTGATTCAATTCGAAGATTATTAAACTTCATATATGACAGCAATTTACACTGAAACTCGAGCTCCATCTAGCTATTGTTTTACAAGTTAGTCTAAAGTTTCAATTTTTAATGCCTGAAATTATCTTTTAATTTTGAGTTAGTTTTGAATTGTGCGCAAGGACTTTAAAAATAACTTTTAACATGTTTTTTTAATTATGTTTTAAGCCACTTAATGACAATAGCATTTTCACAAAAATATAATGGCGTTTAAATTATATCGTCAATAAAAATCGCAGATGTCTTTCGAAAGCTTTCTATTTCATTCTGTACATGAAATTACATCGTGTAATAGTCAAATTTTGCAAAAAAAAAAAAAAAATAATAATAATTTTGACCTCTTGAATTCAAATTATGTTTTTCGCAATCACGAGTGTGTGTGTGTATGTAGGCGTGTGTGTTTATGTGTGGGGGGTATGTGTGTTTGTGTGTAGGGGGTATGTGTATGTGTGTAGACATGAGTGTGTGGGTAGTTGTGTGTAGGTGTGTGTATGTGTAACTGTCTGTAGTATGCGTGTGTGTGTATGTGTTTGAGATCGAGGGCTCTGGGGTGCAAGGTCGCAGTTGCATCCTCATAGGCTACGGCAAGGCATATGTTCCGATTAGATGGTCAACTGAACGCAGAATCAGCAAATGAACGAACATTGTAAAACACGTTCTTGGACGCATAAATTATTTTACCTCGTGTCCTGTTTTCGAAATATGAAGTCTTAAATTCTGCCGAAGTTTTAAGATAAGCACCAAGTTGAAAGATTGATCACTCACCTTCACCGAATGCATCCAAGTCGTGTGAAAGTTGTCTTCCATTACTCTCTGAAACTCGCTAAATTTGGCAACTTTTCTTAAAATTTCGACAAACTTTAAGACCGTATATCTTAATAACGGGGACCCGTGGGCAAATAATTTTCGCGTCAAAAAGAAGTTTCAAGATGCTCTTTCGATCACTGTCTATTTAAACTTTTTTCATTACTACACTACTCAAATAGTTCCCTGGTTAGAAACCACTCTAATGACCTAAAACAAACTGGATAAGTATATAACTATATTGAAGAAGCTCGCAGACACATACTTCTTTATTTATATTGATTTAAGTCGTCTATAAGTACCTTTAGCCTTCAAAATTTTCGACTTTCTGGAAAAAATATTTGCTATGCATAATTTAATTCTGAACAATTTGATACCTTATTTATTACCATACGGCAGAAAACTTTTCAAGTTATCGTAAAAATGCGTAAACATTCCCCATAGAGATTTAAGATTTATGTTAACAGCAGCTGTTTAAGCCTTTTTTTCTTAGGTGCCGGTTTCTTGTTTTGCGTGCATGATAATTCATAAAGAGGCTTATATATTTCCATAAAACTTTTCATGCATGTTTGTCTGGTTTATTTTTATGATCTGAACCTAAATTTTAACTAAAAATGAAAGTTAATATTAAAAAAAATATAGTTTCGCCCAAAATTTTGGAAAATTATGATATGACTTATAAAATTTCAAAAAATAAATAAATAAATAAATAAATAAATAATTTTAAAATAATAATAAATTCAGGTTTAGGTCATAAAAATAAACCAGACAAACATACATTAAAAATTTTCGGAAACATATAAAGAACTTTCTGAAATATCATGCACGCAAAACGAGAAACCGGCACCTGAGAAAAAGAGGCTTAAACAGCTGCTGTTAACATAAATCTCTATGGGGAAAGGTTACGCATTTGTGCGATAACTTGAAAAGTTTTTTGCGTATGGTAATAAATAAGGTATCAAATTGTTCAGAATTAAATTATGCGTAGCATATATTTTTCCTAGAAAGTCGAAAAGTTTGAAAGTTAAAGGTCCTTAGACCACTTAACGATGAAAAGTAAAAAAAACTATTGATTTTGAAGTCTGTTAATATTTTTCTTAAATTCTGGTAAATTTAGAATTTTGATGATGATGCAAAAATAGAAACTTTATGACTGTCTTTTCGTTTTGAATTCCTATTAAGGCTATTCTTATAATTCCTATTTAGGCTATGTGTTAAGGTCCCGTTACATTCTAGAGAATATCTTCTCGATGATACCTAAAGGTGGTAAAAAATATCAAAATTTTCCTAAATGCATTTGTAAGTAACAACTTATATTTTCAAATCTAAAACTGATTCCCTCAATAAAACTTAGTTTGGTTTAGAAGATTGGTTAAACAAACCAGAAGAAGATATAAAAATTCTTTGCAGTTTAAAGGAGGTCATTCCATGCTTTATGGAGCAACTCAGCATTATCGACGTATACCCCCGGATACCAACATTTTACTACCTTTTTTCAGTGGCTTTACGTCAAAAATAACTTCATAATATAGGATATAAAATTTTATTTCAAAAGAGGAAACACTCAAGTGATGGTATCAAGTTTCATAAAAGAGGAAATGAGAATTTAATGGCATTTTTGACTATCTTGCAACTTAATGTCGATGATCGTAATGTAACTTAGCGAAAGTAGGAGCAATTACGCCATATAAACAATCACCTTGGTTTTATACATTTTTAGAGCTTTTTATAACGACCTAAAATGTCCTTCGAGAGAAAATTACCATAATTATAAAAAGAAGACTTCATCTACACAAGTTTAGGATTAAGAAACGAAGGTTACAGAAGACTATTAAAAAGTTTGGAATAGCTGATTCATGTCATAAATATCGTATGTGTCAGTAGTATAAAGAAAACATGCATGTCAGTAGTATGAAATAAAACATGCAGTAAACTCTTTTCTAAGAGCTACATACAGTCCAAACATGGATTATATGGAATCGGCAAACGTCCAGTTAAGACGCGTCTACCTGAATGACAGGGGGGGGGGATTTGATGCGCGTGTTCCGCTCATTTGAATGTGACTCTGCTTAATTTAAAGGTTAGCACACATCTGCAAAAGTTAGCATCCCTTAAAACTAATAGATGCGTCCATTTCCACATGTAAACCGGAAGTTTGCCTTTCCGTCTAATTGGTGGTCATACTGTATCTCAGTTATCTGGCAGTCAAACATACAGGAACGGAAAATGCGTAGAAAATGCCTCTTTCATAACTACAAATTTTATTTAAAGGTTTTCCGCTCATAACATGCGAAATTTTCCATCAAAACTTACCAAACATTTAGAAATATTGACAGCATACAAGAGAAATATAATACTAAAATATGAAGTTAAAATGTTAAAAATTTGATGAAATACGAATGATTAAAGGAATTAATTTTTCACTGCGCATGCGCGAAGAATAGCTATTTATAACTTTCGTATTCTAAGCCACAACTAGATTTGCCAATTCATTAAAAAATTCCAGTTCAATATCTTAAAAATTCAGAAAGTTATCAGCGATCTAATGAGTCGAATTTGAATAGCTTTTGGATAGACGACGACTATCCAAGGGGTCGTTCGCAAGTTTGCAACACTTGCTTGCAATCGCTCAGTGTGATTCGCGATAAAAACTGATTTTTTTTTGCGAACTATCCCTCATGATTCGTTGCCCACCCAAGAGCTATTAAATTCGGTGAATTACGTCGCTGATAACTTTCTAAATTTTTAAGATATTGAACTGGAATTTTATTACGAGTTGGAGAATCTAGTTGGGGTTTAGATTAAGAAAGTTATAAATTGCTATCTTTCGCGCATGCGCAGTAAAAAATTAATTACTTCAAAAAATTCATATTTCCTCAAATTTTCAACATTTTGATTTTTAAAATTTTAGTTTCATGCTTCTTTTGTATCCTGTCAAGTAGTTTGGTAAGGTTTGATGGAAAACTTGGCGAGTTATGAGCCAAAACCCATCAAATAAAATTTGTAGTTCTGAAAGAACTGCTTATACTTCATAAATATCAGTGATATGTTCTCGAAAGTACGTAAAATAATTTTATATATTGTAAGGTAGCTAATTTCTGAAATTTACTGCTTATTCTCAGCTATTTACAATGAACGATGATGATAAAAAAAACATATTTGTTTTCCTCAATTTGTTGCTGATCCCCTAAATGCATGGGTGATATAACTTTCAATGGAAAATGACAGCTGAAACACGCCTTTTATGGGACAAATGTTACAAAGCTATTGGTCTCTTATTACTCGAAAAATCTTTAAAAATGTGATTTTTTAAACGTGTCCCAAGACTTTTGGCCATATAGTGTATATCGTACCCTCTAATTCCCAATCATCCAATATTTTGAGGTAAATTTCACCTCCTTATAGGTGTTTGTAGCCAATAAAAAAGAATAAGAATTAAATATTTGTAAGTGTTCTATGTGCAAGGTTTTATTCCCATTGGTGATTCACACTTGGGTGGAGTTGTAAGCTGAAAGCTGACATTGCAAAGCAGGTTACAATTAATATTAAGTCAGAAAAGAGGTTGACGTCGGAGATGTCAGCCTCCAGTGACATTTCCGGAGGCTGATGTCACTGCATGTTGTGATATTAGTCATCCAAGTGGATGATGTCACAACAACATATTTGTGCTACGTAGCACGTTCGAACAAAGTGAACAAAAAATGTTTTTGTCATGAAGCTACAACTTTAAAAAATTATGCACTGAAAATGAATAAAACTGAATAAATACCTTTGTGCTTCAAAAGTAAAATTAATGACCTAACAACATATAATTGCACAAAAATTGCAGATTACTCTATATGATACGGTAAATGTGATAAATCCGATGACTTTATATAATCCCCGGTGATTGTTCACAGTCCCCACAAGAATTGGTAATGTCATAAATTATTGAATATTTAGCCATATTTATCAAATTTATCGGTCAATTTATACAATCCCCGACTCGTAATGGGGAATGTAATAAAAGTCGACACTTGGCCAAAATTCGTTATGTTTGCCTAGCTACTTGACTTTTTCTATGACGTATAGTACCTCTACGCAACGAGGGATCTATGTTGGATGCACTTGTCGGAGTCTGCGCATTTATTGACCGCGTTAGTAGGATTTTAATTTCAATTCAATACAGTAATCCAAACCCTATTAAACTGGATTTCGATCAATCCGGACAGCCATTTAAATGTACACTGTATGAATAAAATGCACATCAACGTAATAATGAATCTTTGTAGGCCATATTTTACTATTTTTGTGACTTTTTTTTGAAATAATTTCTTCAGTTTTATGTCTTATTCTCTTGAATTCAAAATACAATTTTTACTGCATACAGTAATTCACTTTGGCTCAATTTTTCGGGTATTTTGTCCAAACCGTACTTTTATTAATTTGTACAACCTGGATCCCCTGTTTGTACATATTAATAATTAAAACATTGTATTTCTGATGTCGGACTGTCAAGATCTTTTTTTCGCGATGTCAGTTTTCTCGCTTTTATGGAGTTTCTAATAATGGCCGCTTTGCTTCAGTGTTTCAATTTCAAGTTTTAATAACTGTTATGAACTCCAAAAAGTACACTGATCTTTGTAGACGAAAGAAAAATGTGACGATTTGTTAATCAAGGTGAATTATAGTAAAATCAAAATTAGAGGGAAAAAAATCAGAAGAGTATCGTAGACTAAGAAGAGATGACGTAATGAAAGTTTTGTCAATGGGGGGGGGGGGTTGGAAAACTAATCCATCCCGTAAATACAACAGCTACAATGTTAATGTTTACGTGTATTTTGAAGAAATGTATACCGTAATTCGTGAAGCACATTTATCAGTAAGCCATGGTGGCAGAAACAGACTAAAAGAGCCCTAAAGAAGGTATATAAGTAATACTATCAAAGCAGTTTATATTTTTCAGTATAGTTTACAACATACAGGGTGTTCCGTTTTAACCTGCAAGACCTTTATTTTCGCAACCGTTAGTCCTAATGTATACTTCCAATTGCAAAAAATGTTAAAAATCAGATGCAGAGTTAAGATATTGAAAGCTTGAAACAAAAATAAAAGTGAGTCAAAAATACGAAATTTAACTTTTTATACGATCCCTAAGTCACCTAACTAATATTTATAGAAATAATCTCCATTGAAAACTATTACTAACACAAAAAACATGACATTTGTGAGAAACCAAAACTCAAGGAGATATTCCAGTTTAAAATTTTAAGGGACCGTACAGAAGATGAGTTTGGAACTTATCGCTCTTTCAGAAGAATGACAGGTCGTCAAAGTATGAAAAACAAGGTATTTGCATTTTTCATTGCTATTCAAAAATAAAAGTAAATGTAATGCCGTGATACGCAGAAACACACTACAAAACCTCGAATGATTTGAAAAATCACTCTCTATGCACACATGTAATTTTAAACATTTGTTAACCATTATATTTTCCCCCAAAAGGTGTTATTGACGGCGATTGAATTGTGGTGTAAGTCACAAAACGCTGCGTGTCATATCTCGGTGAATATTGGTCGCACTAATTTCAAACTTTTTTTTTTGTGTTGAAATTATTTTTCAATGGAGATTATTTCCCAAAATATAAGTTAGGGGACCTGGTGCCCGTAAAAAAGGTTAAATTGTGTATTTTTTAACTCATTTTTATTTTCACTTTCAATATCTCAACTTTCAATATCTTAACCCTGCATCTGAGTTTGAACATTTTTGCAATTGAGAGTATGCATCTAGGACTAACGTTTGCGAAAATAAAGGTCTTGCAGGTTAAAACGGAACACCCTGTATATTACCTATACTAATAATATAAACCTAAAGAGTTTGTTTGTTTGAACGCGACTCAGGAACTAATCTCAGGAACTACTGGTTCGAATTGAAAAATTATTTTTGTGTTGAATAGTCCATTAATTAGGGAAGGCTACATTGTTAAAAATTCAGGAAGATTTTCTGGTAATTGTTACTGTAAAATGGCGGACTTACATCATCGGTGATTTTTACGGTAATTTTTACCGGAGAAGTAAGCGATCCCAGCTCCAATTGGTTGCTGTGGCCTACCGAGGAAACCGTAAAAGTTTACAGTAACATTTGATTTTTACGGTAATAGATACTGGCAACATGGGTGCCAGTAACAATTATCATAAATTTTAAGGAAAATTTTTAACAGTGTATAGGCTATATAACATCACGCTATGACTAATAGGAGTTGAGCAGCAATAAATTGAAATTTAATCAATAATAATCATGAAGCATTTTTTGTTGCATCAATAGCTCGAACTTTTGTTGCCCGAGTAGCTCAGTCGGAACGCTGGGCCAGCAACCCTAGGGGTCTCGGAATTGAACCCCACTGCGGATGGGAAGAATTTCAGCATTTATTAATCGGCTCATTTAAAAATTAATTTATAAATCAAGGGATTTCAATTATTTTTCATTTATTTATTTATTTTTTTTTTTCGATTTTCGTATTTAACGGAAAACATCGATGTGCATAAGGGTACTATATATGTATCATATGTATATATCATAGCGTGATGCATATAAAGTAGTTTTTTAATACATTGTTGTCTTATCAACGTGAATGAAACCGCGTGGCACAGCTAAAAATATATACAGGAAAGTAAATTGTTTCTCAATATTATTGTTGACCCAGGCAACGCTGGGTATGCTTGCTAGTATGTCTATGAAGTGTGTTTTATAAAATATGTAATGGAAAATAAAGTGAAAGAATGTTACTGTTATTTATTTATTTAGTTTGAAATATTGCTGTATGTTTTAACAGCCTTCATGACGTTTTCTAATTCTTAAATTCTTAACTACGCATTTTCAGAGAAGTGAATAACATTTTTCCTTCTTTAGAACTAAGACCTTATTCAGAAAAATTATCCGAATTTATTACACTTCCTATTACGAATCGCCGATTGTAGAGGAAACAAAATGCAGTAAATTTGATCACTACTATTACTTGATTTCATGGTGATTATGTTATCCAGGGCGATAGTTTTTAGAATACCCCCTGCCCGCTCAAAAAAAAAAAGTTTATGAAAACATGAAGTTCATACAATGGTCAGAAATAAATGGTAAATCTAAAATTTACATTAAAAGACAAGTATAATTATGAACGCATTTTATAAAATTGCGCCCGCAAAACTGTAATCAATTTTCTTTAAAATTCGATAAATTAAGCAATTTAAGATCTAAATAAAGAATAAATACCTTTGTGCTGAAAAATTAAAATGTCAGTAATCCAACGTTATTAAGCACAAAACTTGCAATTGATTGCAGACACGTGTTTCGGTGTTACAAGGAACACCTTTTTCAATGCAAAGAAGTGTGAGCTTTTGGATGAAAAGTCATCCGAGAAAAGCAACACGGTGGAACAGGAGGTGGTATAAATATCAAAAAATAGAAATTAAACAAAACAAAAAAGATAAAATGACACATGGAGACAAAATTTATTATATAATTCCATCAGGAAAAAACCGTTAAGTAATAAATTTTAAAAGAAAACCCATAAACAATGCAAAAAGTCCAAAAATGAAACCACTCTGAATAAATTAGCAATAAATTTACCAGCGGGAAAAACTATGTATGGAAGCAATGTATCAAATGGAGAAATGCAGAAAAAACAGAGTGAAGGATAAACATATTGGAATTAGTTAATCACAAAACGAAATAAGAAAGCAAAAAAATGAAAAAATAAAAGTAAGAAATGTACGACGTTTACATAAAAATAATAGAAAATCTAAACCAATTTTAACAAAGCAGTCCACACAGAGGAAAAATAGGGAATTGCAGTAAGATCGTTAACTAAATTAGAACGGTTCCTCAGGATGTGAAAAGATTCCCAAAAATCAAGATCCAACGAATTGGGGCATTTTTGGATAATTTGATAAGAGTTAAAATCAAAAGAGTGATTCGATTCCCAACAGTGTTGAGCAATACTGGATTTATTCAGCTGTTGTTTTCTCACATAGCTTTGATGTTCTTTTAACCGAAATTTCAAAGAACGGCGGGTCTGTCCGATGTATCCGAGTCCGCAATTGCAAACAATTTTATAGATCCCACAGCAATTAAGAGGGTGAATAGAATCTTTAAGAGAAGAGAAAGAAAGTTTATTAATAGGAGAAAATACCACTTGGAATTGGAATCGCTTCAGAATCTTAGCAACCTGAAAACTGATACCAGGGAAGAAAGGCAGAACAACTAAATTCTTAGTGTTAAAAGTTCTATTAAGAACAACATTTTGAGATTTTTTGCAAAGTTTTTTATAAATGGAATCAACTAAGGTGGGCGGATAGTCTCTATCAGCAGCCACAGCTCTTATATAGTTAAGTTCCGCATTAAGAAGCTCAGGTGAAGAACAAATATTCATTGCACGATAAACATATGTGTTGAAAGCTGAATATTTTTGATTAGGAGGGTGAGACGATAATCTATGTGGGGGTAAGGAAACAGCAAAAGGTTTACGATAAACCGTAGTTTCAAAACCGGACTCAGTTCGAGAAACGAGAACATCCAGAAATGGAAGGCAATTATTCTGTTCTTTTTCACAAGAGAATTGAATATGAGGATCAATGGAATTTAAAATGGATAAAGCATCATCAATGCTTAGTTGACCGTGGTTCATAAGAACAAAACAGTCATCAACATAGCGAACATAGAATTGAAACTGTAGTTTCTGAAACAACTTGACCTCAAAGTAATGCATGTAAATATCACTAAGGATGGGGCTAAGTGGGTTTCCCATTGCCAAACCATCCAACATAGTATAAAATTTGCCATTAAAAACAAAGGAACTTTGCCTTAGACAAGTATGAGTAAGGAAAACTAAATCCTCAATTTCCTTGGAGGTAAAATGAAATTCAGACAGTCTACTCTGAAGGCATAACAATGAACCCTCGACCGGAACGTTCGTAAATAATGAGTTCACATCAAAAGAAACCATAAAAGAATTATTTGGAACGCAATTCTGAATTTTTTTGACAAACTCGATAGAGTTTTTTACAGTGAATACATTATTACTCATAAGAGGAGAAAACACAGAGACTAAATATTTTGCAAGTTTATAAGAAGCCGTACCAATATTGGAAACAATCGGTCTGAAAGGAATGCCAGCTTTATGTACCTTGGGTAAAGCATAAAATCTAGCGCAATTAGCAATAGAAGGAATAACAGAGCGTTTAACATTTATTGGAATAGACTGAACAGACTTGACAGCCGAAGAAATAGTCTTTAACTCATTTTCACTAGGATCTTTAGAAATCTCTAAGTATGGACCAGAAGAAATCAAATCATTAGTTTTGTCAACATAAGATGATTTGTCAAGAACAACAATTTGACCACCCTTGTCAGCTTTAGTAACAACAATATCTGAATTAGAAGTTAAATTCTTTACAGTACGCCGAACAGTATTAGTAAAGACGGGATTGGAAATTCTAGAATTAAAGTCCACATTAGAAGCAATAAGATGCCTAACGCAATCTTTTTGATTGGATGATAAGGCACTAAATTTAAAAGCTTTCTCAATAGGAGCAATAAGCTTAGAAAAAGAAGGTTTGCTGGCCAGAGCAAAGTTATCATTGCATTTTAGAGCATTAATTTGAGAACTATTTAAAGGAACACTTGAAATATTAACGACAACATTTTTATTTACCACTGGTAAATTTTCCGAAGGAACAACTTTCGAATTTCTACAAAGTTTAGCTAATTTCTTTTTCAAAACAACTTGATGATTCTCCGTAGAACGAAGGGTTCTAGACCAAGAAGTTCTATCAACATAATCAAAATCAGAAATAGAATTTGAAATAGAGAGATGCAAATCATAGAGCTCACGTTCAATAAACGAGAGGCGTTTCCTAGTTTCTTGGATCGAAGCTCTAAGTAGAGCCAATTTCGACCGAAAAATAACTTTATCAATTTTTACAGAACGTGGTAAGTTACATTTCAAAGAAATAAAATTCGGAATAACTTTCCTGCGCCTACATTCTTGAAGAAATTTTAAGTGGTTCAAAAAGCGAAACTTCTTAATACGAAGATTGCAAAACCTATTGATTTGAGACATTCCAAAAACAAAATAACAAAGTACATAAGAACAAATTATTATCAAAAATACAAATCAAATTAAAACAGTAACAAGGCAAAAATGAAGCAAAATTCAAAACTACCAAATACAACAAATACAACCAAAATTCAAGGCAAGAAGAAAGAAAAAAGAAAGTAGAATGCAAACGTACGGCCCGTTTAAGCCAACTAAATAAAGAATAAATACCTTTGTGCTGAAAAATTAAAATGTCAGTAATCCAACGTTATTAAGCACAAAACTTGCAATTGATTGCAGACACGTGTTTCGGTGTTACAAGGAACACCTTTTTCAATGCAAAGAAGTGTGAGCTTTTGGATGAAAGCTCTACTTAGAGCTTCGATCCAAGAAACTAGGAAACGCCTCTCGTTCATTGAACGTGAGCTCTATGATTTGCATCTCTCTATTTCAAATTCTATTTCTGATTTTGATTATGTTGATAGAACTTCTTGGTCTAGAACCCTTCGTTCTACGGAGAATCATCAAGTTGTTTTGAAAAAGAAATTAGCTAAACTTTGTAGAAATTCGAAAGTTGTTCCTTCGGAAAATTTACCAGTGGTAAATAAAAATGTTGTCGTTAATATTTCAAGTGTTCCTTTAAATAGTTCTCAAATTAATGCTCTAAAATGCAATGATAACTTTGCTCTGGCCAGCAAACCTTCTTTTTCTAAGCTTATTGCTCCTATTGAGAAAGCTTTTAAATTTAGTGCCTTATCATCCAATCAAAAAGATTGCGTTAGGCATCTTATTGCTTCTAATGTGGACTTTAATTCTAGAATTTCCAATCCCGTCTTTACTAATACTGTTCGGCGTACTGTAAAGAATTTAACTTCTAATTCAGATATTGTTGTTACTAAAGCTGACAAGGGTGGTCAAATTGTTGTTCTTGACAAATCATCTTATGTTGACAAAACTAATGATTTGATTTCTTCTGGTCCATACTTAGAGATTTCTAAAGATCCTAGTGAAAATGAGTTAAAGACTATTTCTTCGGCTGTCAAGTCTGTTCAGTCTATTCCAATAAATGTTAAACGCTCTGTTATTCCTTCTATTGCTAATTGCGCTAGATTTTATGCTTTACCCAAGGTACATAAAGCTGGCATTCCTTTCAGACCGATTGTTTCCAATATTGGTACGGCTTCTTATAAACTTGCAAAATATTTAGTCTCTGTGTTTTCTCCTCTTATGAGTAATAATGTATTCACTGTAAAAAACTCTATCGAGTTTGTCAAAAAAATTCAGAATTGCGTTCCAAATAATTCTTTTATGGTTTCTTTTGATGTGAACTCATTATTTACGAACGTTCCGGTCGAGGGTTCATTGTTATGCCTTCAGAGTAGACTGTCTGAATTTCATTTTACCTCTAAGGAAATTGAGGATTTAGTTTTCCTTACTCATACTTGTCTAAGGCAAAGTTCCTTTGTTTTTAATGGCAAATTTTATACTATGTTGGATGTTTTGGCAATGGGAAACCCACTTAGCCCCATCCTTAGTGATATTTACATGCATTACTTTGAGGTCAAGTTGTTTCAGAAACTACAGTTTCAATTCTATGTTCGCTATGTTGATGACTGTTTTGTTCTTATGAACCACGGTCAACTAAGCATTGATGATGCTTTATCCATTTTAAATTCCATTGATCCTCATATTCAATTCTCTTGTGAAAAAGAACAGAATAATTGCCTTCCATTTCTGGATGTTCTCGTTTCTCGAACTGAGTCCGGTTTTGAAACTACGGTTTATCGTAAACCTTTTGCTGTTTCCTTACCCCCACATAGATTATCGTCTCACCCTCCTAATCAAAAATATTCAGCTTTCAACACATATGTTTATCGTGCAATGAATATTTGTTCTTCACCTGAGCTTCTTAATGCGGAACTTAACTATATAAGAGCTGTGGCTGCTGATAGAGACTATCCGCCCACCTTAGTTGATTCCATTTATAAAAAACTTTGCAAAAAATCTCAAAATGTTGTTCTTAATAGAACTTTTAACACTAAGAATTTAGTTGTTCTGCCTTTCTTCCCTGGTATCAGTTTTCAGGTTGCTAAGATTCTGAAGCGATTCCAATTCCAAGTGGTATTTTCTCCTATTAATAAACTTTCTTTCTCTTCTCTTAAAGATTCTATTCACCCTCTTAATTGCTGTGGGATCTATAAAATTGTTTGCAATTGCGGACTCGGATACATCGGACAGACCCGCCGTTCTTTGAAATTTCGGTTAAAAGAACATCAAAGCTATGTGAGAAAACAACAGCTGAATAAATCCAGTATTGCTCAACACTGTTGGGAATCGAATCACTCTTTTGATTTTAACTCTTATCAAATTATCCAAAAATGCCCCAATTCGTTGGATCTTGATTTTTGGGAATCTTTTCACATCCTGAGGAACCGTTCTAATTTAGTTAACGATCTTACTGCAATTCCCTATTTTTCCTCTGTGTGGACTGCTTTGTTAAAATTGGTTTAGATTTTCTATTATTTTTATGTAAACGTCGTACATTTCTTACTTTTATTTTTTCATTTTTTTGCTTTCTTATTTCGTTTTGTGATTAACTAATTCCAATATGTTTATCCTTCACTCTGTTTTTTCTGCATTTCTCCATTTGATACATTGCTTCCATACATAGTTTTTCCCGCTGGTAAATTTATTGCTAATTTATTCAGAGTGGTTTCATTTTTGGACTTTTTGCATTGTTTATGGGTTTTCTTTTAAAATTTATTACTTAACGGTTTTTTCCTGATGGAATTATATAATAAATTTTGTCTCCATGTGTCATTTTATCTTTTTTGTTTTGTTTAATTTCTATTTTTTGATATTTATACCACCTCCTGTTCCACCGTGTTGCTTTTCTCGGATGACTTTTCATCCAAAAGCTCACACTTCTTTGCATTGAAAAAGGTGTTCCTTGTAACACCGAAACACGTGTCTGCAATCAATTGCAAGTTTTGTGCTTAATAACGTTGGATTACTGACATTTTAATTTAAGATCTGTTTGGGGAAATTTATCAGAATTGCAATTTTAACTCTGGCTATTCAGGGTTTCATCTCCCCTCCCCAGAAAGGTCAAATCTGGAGTGGACCGCTTCCTCCGTCCCTTCCCGTAGTGACGCTTATATTATTTATAGGGAGGGGGGTATCATCCCCCTCAGAGCAAGGTTGCACCCCCGTAAATATCGTAAAGATCCCTCCAAATAGTGAAAAATACCCTTAAAACTACCCCCACCCCTAAAAATTTCAATGGCGCCATGAAACTATGCCCTAGGTGGGCACCTCTGTTTTTATGATAATTATCATCTAATTTTTTTGTTCTACGATACTTAATTAGAGTAAAGTAAAGCAACGCCAGTTTCATTATTATTATTATTTATTTATTTATTTATTTTTTTTTTTGATTGAAATATTTTTGTAAGCTTTGATAGCTATCAAGCCTTGTTTTAATTGTAAAAGAAATTTTTAGTGTTGATTTTTTTTTTTTTTTGAATTGAACCCTCGATACTCAACGGAATTATTCAAATTTATTACATTTACCATCATAAGTCGGGGACTGTATAAATAAACCGGTAAATGTGATAAATATTGAATAATTGATCACATTTACCAAGTTTATTGGTGATAGCGTATAATCATCGGAAGTTATATAGTCAACAATTTACCGTAACACATACACTTGTTTTGGGGTCACAAGGAACCCCTTTTTCAGCAGCAATCATCTTCAAGTCATTCAACTTTTGTCGCATGTCTTTTCATCTATAAGCTCACTTATTTTACATTGAAAAAAGGGTTCCTTGAATCCCCGAATCACGTATATGCAGTAATCTACAAATTTGTGCAATTATACGTTGTTATTTCTTATTATTTTTACTAAATACACACTGGTTTCTTCCCTAAAATTAGTTGAATATTGTACCCACCAAAAACATTCTGTAAAAAACTAGCCAAGTCTCGATGGAGCTGCTTGTTTATCTCTAAAAAGTAATGAAATCTAGACAAAGTCATGACAAGTCGAAGGTTCCTTACTGCGATTTCTTTATTGTTATAGTTAATGTTGTATGACTTGGCCATTAAACATTCTTTATATGTTAGTGGGTACAAGTCAATTTTGTTTACGCGTTTTCCAAGTGGCAATTTTCCATCGTCAATGGGTAGCGGTTCTGGCGACAGATTGGTGCAATCGTGTCATGGAGCACCTGGTTTTGTACCCTTGTGTACCCTTTAACGGCCAAGTCACACAACATTAACTATAACAATAAAGAAATCGCAGTAAGGAACCGTCGACTTGACATGACTTTGTCTAGATTTCATTACTTTTTAGAGATAAACAAGCAGCTCCATCGAGACTTGGCTAGTTTTTCACAGAATGTTTTTGGTGGGATTTCACTTCTTTTTGTAGAAACATTTAATTTGTGTAATATTTGAGTAGACTAAAGTTATATTAAATTAAACTAGAAGATGTGTCCCACTACGCTGGACTTTTGCCATGACAGTCGATTTTTTTTATGTACCAGTAGTAGAAGGGGGCATTACCACATCCCTAATACAGCTGAGACCAGCTGAGGGTTCTTCATTAGATACTTCAGACTTTCGATTTTTGACATCAAATGAAACGGCCCACCAAGTTGATTTTTTTTTGTAAAGTCGGTATGTCGATCTCTAATAGTTTGGTTGGTCTCTTGTGTTTTCTAATCAGGGTCACTCCAGATCTTCGATTAGCCTAGTTTTTATAGTTTTCCCTTTATGTGGCCATTGAACCCTAACTCTGTACCAAATTTCACCTCTCTGAGTTTATGGGAAGTAATCTATATTCTTTGGTACTAGTTCTATTTTGATGATCATGAGTGAGTGAGTGAGTGAGTGAGTGTCATAAATGCGAAACTTTGCTTTCGCTTAACTTCGGAACTAAATGACCTACAGACTTGAAATTTCGGATTTTAAGTATGTGATTATAGCTTACTGGATGACGAAAATTTCTGCTTTCTGGTCTCATCAGAAGGTTCTCAAATAGGGGCCTGAAAATGCGGCGAAATGGTTCCAGTAAAGGATGGTACGGCAGTGTTTGCTTCGCGCTCGACTTGGCGGGGGCACTGCCGTGCCCCCAGATGTGCATTGTGACTTTAAAGAAATTCAAAACTTTTTATCGTCTTATTATTCGATTTTTCGTTGACATGAATCATATTCTCCAGTGTAACATGAAACTGTTTAAAAGTAGCACCGTTTTATTTCGAAACATGTTACAATAATTTTGACGCAATGCAAATACTCGTCTGGAAAACTATAAATACATTTTTTGAAGTAAATTTAGTGTATATATTGAACTCTTTCTGTAAAACATATTCTCAGTTTTACGGTTTAACATTTCTGCGAATAAATTTCATTTGATTTTCTAGAATATTTCGGATGTTATACTCTTGCGAAATGTTTACTCCAATGCCGAGAAATTCAAAGAAGTTGTCAAAAAATAAAAATAAACTTGAAAGAACCATTCAGAGTCTAAATCATCTCGTTTTTCTTACGCGAGTTCTTTTCGCCTGATTTTTTTATTTTTTATGATCCAAAATTGGAGGAAACAAAGAAAATACTTTGCAATCAGTGAAAGACTTCTAGAAGATCGAGTCACATACGGAAGAAACATTGAACTTTGTTCGAAGAAAGTGAAATTCCTAAAAGGTGTTGTAAAGAAAACTTGTCTTATAAATTTTTGTATTACTAAAGTATAAACTTTGTCAAAGTGAGATTGTCAGCTCTTGCTTGAAAAACAATTTTGTGAAAACTTTCTCGAAGTAAAGTATTACATTCTCATGCTAAACTTTAGCAGTTTTTTTTTGAGAAAAAAACACTAAAGCAGAAAACATTTCTCATTTTGTATCAATTTAAAAACAAAACATTATACATAGTTGTATCAGTCGCAGAGATGATGTAAAAGCAATTAGAATTTTTTGCTTATTCATTTTTATGAATCAATCTGTTTAGAAAATGAGTAAAAAAGTTTTAAAAAATGGTTTCTCATTTTATGAATACCTACAATTTATTAATTGCCTATTAAGACAAGATCAGGGATAGAAGGCGTCATAAATTCGTAGCACTTTTTTCTTAGTAGCAAATGGGGCAAAATTGACAAGATAAAAGTCAATATGAGCGATAATGCGCCAAATGTGGGATATATTACAGCTAGAGCTCTCGTTTAGAAATGAAATTTTTAGTGATAAAACGCGTATGAGGCAGTGGGAAGTAAAGGGATTCAAGCGACAAAATCAAAAATTTGGAGATAACCAGAACAAATCCTAGGTGAACCTCTCCTCTGCCTTGATGCAAGGGATAAAACTAGTTGCCCTGGTAGGTTCTAATGTACATCATGATTTAGAAAGACTTTTCAATGAAGGCCTACCAAGGCCGGAATTTCAAGCACGTTTTACTCAAAATTTAAAAACATCCACTTGCATCCCTTTGCTTATCCCTGCATCATATGTTGCAGGGAAATCTGCTAAATGTCGACATAAGCCGCTGAATATCAACATTCACATACGAAATACATCGACGAAAGACCAAATGTTTTCTGCGAATCTTCGGTGAAAGGCGACGTTCTCCAATTTTGATCTTTCAGTCGATAAGCACGGAATAGTCAGAATAAGAGAATACCATAAGGTTTAAATCTATATAATGAGGTTTTTTCGATTAGCCTTTGTATTTTAAAATTAATTTTAGAGATCTAGGGCACAATTGGCTGTAGGAGAAGATTTTGCCAAATATTTACTTTAAAGTGTAACCTTTTCATAATACTCGTAGATTATACTCTATAGAAGAGGATTTTACTCTTTACCAGAACTGCACTACTGAAGAATTAAGCTATAAATACAACTATTTAAATTATTAAAATTTCTAATGTCTTATTTAAACTTCTAATGGAGAGTAAAACTTCATTACAATTTCAGAATCACACTTTATCTCCTAGTTTGTTTTAAATGTTGTAATCTTACCTTGATGTAATTTTTTTTTCTCGTTAATAACGTGTAAATGACGTCAAAAACTACTTTGATTTACGGTTCACTTATACGTTCATATAACATGCATGTTATAAAGTTATTCAAATTATTTTTTTTTTCTCTTTTTTTTTTTTTTTTTTTTTTTTTTTTTTTTTTTTTTTTGTAGAATGCCTTAGGAAACAAGTGCTTATCTGCCGGATTACTTAGGGAGGATGATTTCTTAATTGTGTGTTAGTTAAAAGTTAACCATGTAAACTCGCAAGCAGTTCTATTGGTGCTTTGATAGAGGATATACAATGAACCGGTTTAAAACCAGAAGTAGGGATTTCTAATAACTCTCCTCTACCTAACTGCAGTTCACCAATACGAATTTGACCTAACACGTTTTACTCCTGTTAACGGGTAGGTAGATAACTCTACCAACAATGCTCCAAAATTTTGGTGTTGGTGGTGCAATTTTCTTATCGTTACTTGAAAATACAATGGAGTCAAAAAAGTTCGGTCTATTATAGACCGAAAAGTGGACAGTTGTGTAAAAGTCATTTGGCGTGAAAAATGGCAGTTTGTATGGTTTTCGGGAATGCGCCACAACAGGTTTTCTGCGTGGCTGAGACTCGCGACTCCTATGTGTCTGTTCTTTGGTCCATGTAAATGAACTCCACAGGTATCAGGCCAATGTGTCACGTCAACCATTTCATCTGTTTGTTTTTCCAAGCAGCTACTGAATTGTAAGGATCTGAGTCGACGTCCAATCCTTTATTATTAGACAAAAGTTCAAAATTAGAACATTTTTCTCTCCAGTCTCAACCAGAACTAAACAAAAACTTGCATAGAAAATCTTTCGCCTCACGAAAAATCGTCCCAAAGCACAAAAACTAATTTTAAAAGTCATGTATCGCAATTTAAAACTTCGAAACTTTTGATGCTAAATCGATAAAAGTTATAAATAGTTTCATTCAACAATGAAAAACATTGCGACCACGATAACTTTTAACATATAAGATCCATTTATGTTTTCACGACTCTTGCCAAATGCGTTTAATTTTCTAAATTACTTTTCTTTAATGGCGACATGAATCTCATCTTAACGACTTAATTTAATAATCTTTTACATATTCCGTGACTGGTGAAATTTATAGTTTACTTTATTGCTCGGGCTCAATTTCGTTTTGAATTTAGTTTCAAATTTGTTTTTTGAACTGGGATTCACGTATATTGCATAAAAAGAAAATACTAAGCTTTGGCAGAATGTAAAAAACTGACTTTAACATAGTATGCTATAGCACAAATATCAATTTCAACTATAGAGAAATTTATAACGCTTTTTTTTTTTTTTTTTTGAAGACATTTCTTTTCACTTAAAGCTGTCACTGAAATGATTTTGGAATTTATGAATGCAACATTTTAGAATGGCCAAAAAATCATAGATGTATTTCTCATTCATACGTAATAATGTCAAGTCTTGCCATGCTCTCGGTAGATCATTAAAAGCTCTATTAATAGGGAAAATGTGTAATAGCATTTCTGATTCTATATCATGGGGTTTATAAAAAAAAATGTGTGGAAAACAATAATACAAAGAAGCTTTGAAATTGAATTTTTAAAAATCTGAGGTGGAATTTATAAAACTCACAGAAGTTTTTGCAATTTTCAGAGAAAGAATGAGCATTAGACTACTCGAAAATTTGGTAAGATTTCTATAGTTAGGATTTTGACGATCTTTATTGGTTGGTGCCAAATATTTCGGACCAATGTCTGTGCGAGGAGCATTTTTCATTTGCAGACGTAAAAAAAGAGTAGGGAAATGCTTAGTAAAGCTTGACCACGGAGAGATAGCTGATGACCTTGAAGGGAAACATAATTTGTGATAAGTAGAATCAGTCACACTGAGTATTAAGAGGCGCATTCTCGCTGATCTTATATATTACAAAATATTAACAAACAACCTATTACAAATGATACATATCTTCAAGGTCTTCCACCATCTCTTCGTGGTCAAGCTTTAGTATCTATTCGCATAAGGTTGCAAAAAGCAACATTGTTTCCAAAATGAAATTATTCATGCCAAAACAAAGAGTTAAATTCATGGTTTTTTTTTTTTTTTCAAAAAGAATTTAGTCACATGTAAGTTTTGTGCCAAAAGGGATTAAATCAAGTTTAACCAATCGTAGACTTCATTAAAAGCACTAAGTTTATATCAAAAGGACGCACGGGGGAAAATGCCATGTAATAATGGAGTTTGTAAGCTAAGCCTTGTGGTAACTACCTTTCAAAATTGTGTATGTCTAAAATTTACGCTGTATTTACACGAAAGAAAATCCCCCAAAAGCAATTCGGATACGCAAAAATCCTGACTAATATGGCTAATAAGCAAAGCACATTTTTATAAGCTTTCTTATCTTAACTAACACAATGCTTTGTAACAAAATTTCGCGGTATCGTTTCTTGCAAGTACTTCATCATTTGTAGTTCAGCTGCAGTGGTGGCGGACTGACCCTCTAAAGTACGTTATGCTGTTTGATAGATTAATACTATACTTTATTGTACTTTCTATGCATGAATTGTACATTTTACCGAAATAAAAATTCTCTCATTTGTCATATTTATAGTTCCGTTCTTGCTGTGATAATTTAATTTTTTTTATTAAAGTTAATCTAATTTTTCTTTAAACTTACAAATTGGTCCGGATCAACCGGATATCCGGATAAACAGAGGCCAGATATTCGAGGTTCTACTGTACTTTAAAATGAAAGCAGTCTATTTTATTTCGATATTTGTTTGCATCAAAAGGGCGTAAGTCATACAATTCTGTTTCAAAAGGGGTTAAGTCATTTTTTTTCTATATTTTCTAAATAATCACACCATAGGAATTTTATCAGCTATACAATAAAGTATTTTAACATTTATAGATTACTGGGGAAAAATATCTTCTCATTTATTTCAATATTAAATCTTGCAGAACAAAATCGCGTTTTTTCAAGAATGGACAAATTTGACTTAGCGTTTTCTACTAGTAAATTATTCAATTTTAATCGTAATAAGTTTGTCAAATGCTTACTTCAGTTACGTGACGCAAACAAAATTCTGCTAACATGACGAGTTTAAACGTATCTCAGAAAGAAAGAAATCGGCAGTTTTGCAAAGTACGTTTCAAAAATTCAAGAATGAATTTTCAAAGTTCGCTATTTCCTGAAACCACGCTGCATCAAGTCGAGCGGACTCAATTATTCAATGCAATAAAAAATGCTACCTAGTCAAGTAATAAAAATGAATAATGTGATTAAAATTCTTGGAAAATATGTCTTAATGATCATCTCGATTAATAATATTCTTGACGTTTCGTAGATATTTCCTAATTAAAAATGGCATTCTCGAAAAGATTGAGAAGTTCCAAGTTGTGTTGTGGTCGGGAGAAAATCATTTTAATGGAAAGATGTGTTCTTCACAACTGTCATTTATTTCGCATCGGAAAAAAAGCAAGTTTGAGAAATTTAATCGTTCGTCTAAGCATCCGCCAACAGTTTTGGATGAAAAGGAAATATCTCGAAGTTTTTTTATTGTCAGTGTAAAAGCTATTATACGAAAAGGTTTGAAAAATTGAGAAGTGTTCGCTATCAATTCAAAACATTTTTGCTTTTTGACACACGACTACAGTCTAACCACGAAAT
Source organism: Uloborus diversus (assembly GCF_026930045.1). Classification (NCBI taxonomy): domain Eukaryota; kingdom Metazoa; phylum Arthropoda; class Arachnida; order Araneae; family Uloboridae; genus Uloborus; species Uloborus diversus. Next base: position 53,093,933 of record NC_072731.1, read on the forward strand.
ACGTGGAATCTGGCAAGCGACCAAGCTAAGACGATTTTATATGAATAATCTAGCAGGGAAGGAAGGGAAAATAGTGATGGGATGCACGCGTTTCATAATATCTCTAGGGCTTATTCATTTATGTACCTGTGAACGTAAGTCATATTATGATCATTTTACAGTAGAGAGGAAAAACGTTTTTCTGGCCCATGTAAAGAATGGGACGCGCGCTCTTTTAACCCAAGTAAAAAATTGTAAATGATTTTTTTTCAAAGAATTATGTTCACATGGCTCTATGGGGGAGAGGCTTCTACATACAACGCACTAATAAACAGAAAATTGCTATTTTTTGACTTAAGTCCTTCTGTCTCTGAGGTACAGATTTGTTGCGTTTTCTAAGTTTAAAATAAGGGGAAACAAAAGGAGTTTCTCTGGAAATATTAAATAGAAAATAAAATGTTTTCGTTTCTTCCTGAAATGTAAAAGCAAAATGGTAAGCTTAAAACTCTTATTTTTGTGGTTCACTGGAAGTCATCCATTATAAATAGAGTTCTTTTATAGCAAATGGTTGAGAAACTTTTTACAAAATATCTTAGTTTGTGGTTAGTCAATATTACATCTTCGTAGAATAATTTTATAAGCAGTAATTTTCATATGGATTAGGGAGCACTATTTGAGTGACAGCAATATTAAACTGAAAAATTCATGTATATCGAGTTCTTGTCTTATTTTATTGGGATAAGTATGCCGACAATAAGCAAGGGATGGTTCAGAAAAGTCACTTAAAAGCAGAAAAAAAAATATTTTAGAGTGAGACGGAAGAAATGGGACGGATGGCAGAATGGGACTGCGCAGAATTTTCGCAGATATCAGAAGTGAAAACGTATTTCTAGTTTGCTCAGTAGATGTAGCAGCATTAGACTCCAGTTTCTTTAGCTGCTTGATCAAAGTTAATGAGTCAGGTGTTTAAGAGTAGTTGACCGAAACTTTGATTCTTGTTGTTTCAAATTATCAACTTTGAGACCGTGTAATTAAAAACGTTGATTAGTTGCCATGGGTTTCTAACCTGAACCTTAAACTACATCACTCTGACTATAAATACAACTGTATCCCAAAGTTGCTGACCCGTCGCGAACAAAGTTATTGACCTCTAAACTTGGCCATTTTAAAAAATCATCGACTTTGAGACCGTTCAACTACTCAAGCCAAGAGAAACGAAAACAATTTTATATTTTTCTCAGTACTATTATGTGGCGAGTAGTTAATCATATACAAGGCAAAAAAAGTAAAAAAGGAGCAGTTTCAATTGACCTTCGCTTTCAAAGCCATGAGTGAACCACCAAAATATTTATGCTATTGCATGTACCTAGTATCAAGTAGTATCTTTATTTAGAAGAATTGACTTGGTTCACTCATTGTTTTTGAAGCAAAGCAATCATATATTTAGCTCTTTTTTCTCACGATCTTAAACTTTGACCTCCACTCGAGGGCCCAACAAGTCAAATTTGAGAGGAAAGAAGCTTCTTCGTTTTACACTACAAGTAAAATATCCTGAAAGTTTCAGGAAAATTCAAAGTGTCAACTATCAGGCCCCCATTCACTTTGTCCAGCTTTAAAAAAATAACTCTTAAGCTTGCTCTTTCAAAAAAAAAAAAAGCTTTCAAAATTTCGGAAACAATCCAGTTATAGTATCGCATAAAAATGCACTTAAAACCTCTACTTATTTTCCATTTCTGTCACGAATTAATGCATCAACAACATAAAAGTTAAATTAAAGAAAGGGAAAACTCCAAGCAATAATTGGTAACATGTTTTTATTTACCAATACAATATTAAAATAAAAATTTTGTACTTGAAGAAGGAAAGGATATTTTCAAAGCAATAAATTTTCAGTTATACGTAGCAAGTTTTACCGAATAGTTTCAGCGGAACGAAAGTCATTTTTCATATTAAAATAAAGGAAAACTACTTAATTCTATTTTTCCATGCAAGTGGTTTTGTCTCTATAGATTCATTTCTAAATAAATTACCAAAAATGACGCTCACACTGGCAAGATCAATCTGGAAAATAAACAGTTCGGGAGGGTAGCTAAATTTTCCTTTAACTTTTGCAATAAATTACTGCACTTTGCGTACAGATATCACTTGGAAAACTTCTTTCACTCTGCCATCATTATGGTGGAATTTCTAAGAGCCCTGATAAAAAGAAACGCTTTTCTGGGAAGGCATGCAATTTAGAATCCAATTTCCAAACAAAACAATTTCCCATACCCCATTAAATTTTATTACTTCAGTTGATAGTAATGGGCTATAATTCAGACATACCTAAATATTTTCAGAGACATAAAAGTACAATTTAAATAGGAGCCATTTGTTTACTTCGATAAAATCTACATTCATTTCTTTTATTATTTTTAAGACAAAAGATGTGGAAAAATTAAAAATTACTGTTTGAATGTTTTACATGCGTAGTTGGGAAAATGTTTTACAGAATTTGGTTGATGCCACTAGTGTTGTTTTAAAATATGACTTTATTCTAAAACATATTTTAAAATTTTGTTATGTATGAAAAGATATTAAATAATTTTCAGAAAAACTCTTAAAAGTGTCTCTGTTTTTCCTTGTTCAATTTGATTTCTGAACTTTATTTTATTTTTTAATTGGGAAAATTCCTTTGTGCTCCTTAGCAGGAAACAATACGATGGTGTAATAATGAAAAAAATAGTTTTCGACGCATAAACTATTTGCCCTCGCATCCCCAGAATTGAAATATAAGGTCTAAAAGTCTACCCAAATTTATAAAAATCCGCCAAATTTAGTGAGTGTTGATGAGTAATAGAAGCTATTTTTCAGGGCGATGTCCTGCCACATGCAGACAGTGAAAATCGCCAAGTCTTTAAGTTTGGCTCTTTTCTTGAAATTTTGGCAGATTTTAGGACTTTACATCTCGATACAAGGGAGGGCAGTTTCACCAGGACTCTGTGTACTGCATTATGCCTTGCAATTACCAAATAAAAACAAAGATAGAATGGTTGGGGAGGTGACGGCTTTTCGGTGTCGTGAAATAGATGGGTTTTTCTCCACTTGAAAAGTGCTCAACGCGCCTAAAATAGTTTTCACTTCAAAAAAATGACAGTTAAGCCTGTTTGAAAATCTTCAGTGCTGTAAAACAGCCTGTTTTCTGTAAGTTTGAACAATGCATTGAAACCTGTATAAGTTGACCGCCTGCGGTGCAGTGCTTTAGAGGTTAACTTAGACTTGTGAAGGTAGATATATATGATCCATCACTATTACTGTATCTGACAACAGCGGCTAACTTACAAGGGTACTCAACTTTACAGGTTTTACTGCGCTCGACTTGTTTTAATCATTCCTTAAGGATCTCTCTATTTATATGAGTCTTTTATTTGCTAAAGATGCCACTTGTTTGGAATTAAATATAATAAGAATGTGTTTTTGTTTTCTTTTCAGATGTCTTCGTACACCCCCCGCGAGCGTTCCGTCCGCGGGGGTGGAGGTGACAAGCACTTGAATGCGATCGTCCGCTGCGGGCAAGCGGTGCACTTGTCGATCGAACGCTTCGTGACACTAGGCGAAGCACTGGCGGACGACAATGCCGAGATCAAAGTCGATATGTACGAGGCTTGCAGGGATGCCAGAGCGGCAGGTAAAGCACTGGTTCAATGTTGTTATTGTTGTCTTGTTCCAGAAGCTGGCAATTTGAGGCACGCTGCTTCACTTTTCCAACTGTACCGTAATTCGGTGACAAGCCCGACTTCCATGGTAACGACAGGAGAGAGAAAGTACATCCATGTCCGAGACGGGATTCGAACGCAAGACATCCCCATCAGAGTCAGACTAGATCGACCACTAGAAAGACCGATGACCATTGATTCAATTCCATAAGTATTGCATTATTCAGAATAACAATTCATGATTCAGGGGAAACACTTTCAACAAATTTTACAATGCGTTATCTTTAGTATAATTTAAATGGCGTTTGTATTTCGACTATAATAGAAGGCCATGGAACCATAACTTTTATCAGTGGAAAATTTCTATTCCTAAAAATACTATTTCGAGACCGAATTCGAAAATAGATTGTTATCATCATTGAAGAATAAAATTGAAAAATAACGGCATCTTCATACAATTTTAATCTAAAGATATGGGCAATGATAAAGGTGGTATGTCACTTGTTGCTGTAAAAGAAAGGGAAAAAAATGAATAAAACCGTTTTTCAAGCTTCAATTGTTGAGTGTCTGTCTCTTTTCGCCTCACTATATCTTTTAATGCAACCCTTCGGTCCTCTATCATTGTCGAACCAAATAATGGAAACGATTTTGTTTTGAACTTGATTGCAGAATTTCCCTTCATGAGATGATGTAGCGTTTCTCCCGAAGAAACATTAATCTAGAGATAGACGAGGCAGAAGTTTTGACAAATCACTTAAGATAGATCTTCCATTAGAAATCTTTCAGTTTCGGTGGTAAGCGAATTAATAAATTAGAGAAAAATAATTCGTATATTTGCGAGTAGAAATGTAAAATGTTTGGCGAATCCAGAAATGTTTTGAAAGTCGGTTAAACAAGTAATAAAATCATATTTGTACTAGCATTTCCTTTAACGTGTTCAAGTTAAATTTTTAAGTTATTACGTGTAGTATTACATCAATCAGCGTTGGGTTTCATAAACAGGGAAAAATTCTTTTAGGGAATAATTGGTAGGAGTTTTCATGAACTTTTTCAAAATGAATTAAGCTAGTTATATGTGCATCAACAATAGCACGTTTGTTCTCATAACGACTATTTAGTGCTTTAAATAGCGAATCGTAGGTGTCTTGGGGACTTTCAATAAGCTTAGCATCGACTTTTAACGAAGCCCTCAAATAACACAATTTTTGGGTATCGTTTAAAGCATTATTTTCTCCTATAATAGTAATGAATTGTATGTGTGTGAGTTTTATAGGTCTGATAATCTTCATATTTACCATTAAATGTTGGTAAATGAAGGTCAGGAATTTTCATATTAGCTGTAATGTTTCCATTTTTAATTTCATCATTATTCAATTTAGAAAGTAAAATTTTATATTTTACCTCCAGTTCTTCAAGTTCTTCAGCGATAACTTCCGCTTAAGTTAGGTTATCTTTGATATCTACGGAATCAGGAAGGTCGCAATATCCGTCGATTAATTCTGTAGCAACGGTTTTTGCAGAACACACAGCTTCCAATTTAGTTCCAAGAATAACCATCAAGTCACGGTTTTTGTCTTCTGTTGGCACAAAGCTTTGAATAAATGAGGCAATTCTGCGGATTTTGGTTTTAAGAACAACTCGTTTGCGATTGAGTGTGTACAATTCCATTTTGAAAGCAAGCTAGTATCCGACTGCGAAGGACCATATAATGTCGTTGGCCAGCAAAGGAATAAGCGTGAACTATAATTTTAAGTGACTATTTTATTTTTATTTAAAGTCAGCAGACTATTAGCACTGTTAACATGAAACCAAATGACACAGCTACATTTCACTTAAACGAGCTGATGTGTGCATCACATGACTTCCTTTTACTCCAATTTAATGTCATTTTCTCATTATTGGCAGTTTTAATGTGATTCAGTAGTTTACTCTCCAAATATCACCAACAATGGCCAAATTGAAACAAGATTTTAAAAAAAAAATTAAAAAAAAATATTTTAAAAAAATCGCCAAATTTGTTGCCGAGTTGGCGACAAAAATTGGCTACCAAAAGAATGGCGATATATCGCCAAGTGTCCGCTGTCCGCCAAACTATAACACCATTTCAGTTTACATTGAAATTAACAACGATTTCCCCCAAAAAGGGGCAAAAGATCCCCTTTGGAGCATTTGAATGCAACCAAAAAAGGAGGTGCACAACTAGACCCCACTAGGAGTCTAAGTACCAAGTTTCAACTTTCTAGGACATTCCGTTCTTGCGTTATGCGACATACATACACACATACGTAGATATATACGTACATACAGAAGTCATTAGAAAACTCGTTGTAATTAACTCGAGGATCGTCAAAATGGATATTTCGGCTGTCTGTACGTTCCTAGGCATATATCCACGTGTGGTCGGGTTGAAACATAAACTCAACATTCATTCGGGGGTGAGCAAAATGGAAATTAAGGCCGATTTTTGAGTGAAAATTATTTTGCGAATACACTACTTCCTTTTTTGTAAAAGGAAGTAAAAATGGTTGAATGAAAAAACACATGGCTTGCAATGCTGAAAAAGTACTTACAGTTCGTTGCCAATCGGTAATAAGAAAAACAATAAATAAATCCAAAGGCTTTGCACAGCGATCGCGAGGAAAGGTGGATACTTCATTTAGATCATCAACACAGGTCTTTGCATTTCCTTTGCGGAACGCACCCAGGGAGTGTGAAAAACAATTCAAACGACCAATTCCAAGTAAGTTTTAGTTTTTCGTTCGCTGCTCTTTAAATAAAGCATTAAACCTACTTTCAAATTTATTCTTAATAGAGGAGATAAAATTTCATGAACAAGTGCAGTAGGGAATTAAGGGGAGGGGGGACCAGTAGAAACATCTACTTTTTTTTAATGTCATAAAATGTTAGTAAAACTATTCAAAAATACATTGCCAAAATTTCAATGGAAAGTTCCGATTCGTTCCGATGCTAGGAGCACTAAAGTGACTGTGGAGAGAACTTTCACAGCAGTTTTTTTCAAACTCGTTTCTCGTGAAACAACTTTTTTTCAATTGGTGGGCACTCTATCTCAAAGAGATATTGACCAATCGTTCTGAAACTTCGTGTGAATAATCTTTATTCAATTATATTCTATATAAACCTATTCCTGGGATGATATTTTTAATAAAAAAAAATTTTTTATGCAAGAAATGTGAAAACAATGGTAGGAAAACATGACATTGTACTCAAGCACCTCGAAAACATGCAATTTTAATTTTTTTCAAATCACAAAGGTTCATATTCTTAGGAAAAGTTGTTTACGAGAAAGAAAAATTGTAATGCTTGCAAATAAAAATTGCGGCCTCGGTAATGCCCACCTTCAACAAGCTCTGATGGCGACCGTCCATGGACAGCAGCTTTTAAATTCACTATTTCTGGTGGAAATGACTTTTTACAAGGTGTACTTCAAAGGATGAACAAAATATCCTTCAAGTTTAAACAAATTCTGAACATTTCTTTCCGTTAAAATAATTCACGAAAATCACTAAAATTTCTTCCTCCTAAACTAGTTTTAAACCTCAAAATATACAGAACAACCTCGTTTTCAGACTAACTGGGACCAAAGGCCATCCGGGTAAATGAAAACCGAATATAATGGCTAATATGGGTAGTGAACAGAACAAATTCTTCAATAAGCAGACAGACTTTTTACTCCAGCAAAAAACAATGGTTTGTAACATTACATAAGATTGTTTCGCGCAAAAAATTTTAATTTTAGCTCAGCTGCAGTGATATCAGCACGCCAAGCATGCCATGATATTCGTTATACTATAAGTTATTGCACGTTCTAGGCAAGAGTTGGGCATTTAATCAAAATAAAAGCGAACGCTTGGTGTACTTTAAGTACACCAAGCGTTCGCTTTTATTTTGAGCGAGCTGTCATATGTTTAAAGCTGACATGTGTTGTGATTGCTCAGCTGTCATATGTTTAAAATAGTTTTTCTATGAATATAAAATACTCTACAAACTTCCTCCGGATTAACTGGAGATCCGGATAACCGGGACCGGATGAACGAGGTTCTACTGTACATAGTTTGCAAGGAACACAAAAGATGAAGATGAAACAAAATAAAGAGCACTAAGAAACAAATGGGACGAAAATATTTTTTGAGCCATTGATTTATTTTTCTGCAAAGAGAATTGTTCAAATGGATTTCAGAAGGTGAAGTCGTGGCGTGGCACCATAAGGAATTGCACTAGTTGCAGCGAAAGGAAATGAAAAGTAGTCGCCCTTCGAAGCGTAAATCGTAATGTACCGGCATCGTTCAGATCTCATTTATTTCTTAATGTTTCCAAATAATCATACGTCGATGCCGATTGAAGCGAACGAAACCATTTTTTGTTCACTGTAGCGAAACTTTTGCTGATGTTGCTGTGCACTAAAAGAGATGCAAAAAAAAGCATGTTAAGTTTTAAAACTGTATAAAAACAAATTATCTGCGATTTATGTTTAATGACAAAAGCATGGGTGTACTATGTGAACTATATTTAAATGTTACAGTTCACGCGTTTTGCATTCATTAGGATATTTTAAAAAATCTAATGCATATGAAAAAAAAAATCAAACTGAAAATTATTACTGCCACCAATTAGTTTACACGACAAAGAAAAATGCTGTAAACAAGTACAGAAAATAGAAAATATTGCATGAAGAGCTGCAATGAGTGCTAACTTTGAAATAAAGGAAAATACTGCGCAATTTTGTTTTTCAGTACAATCGAATAAAGAAAACCCATTTACTTAATATAAAAATGAAAGGTTGAAAATTAGGGAACCTCGATCTTAATCTTTAGAACTTCATTGCAGACACTCTTTGGTTTTTAAAAACTTTTGTGACAAATGGCTATTTCACCACATTTTACAGAATTCCAATCACTTTAGTTCGATCAAATTTTTTTCTTCGATTTACTCCACAGTTATCCAGCTCAATCACACTGAGGTACTAAAGTCTATGTTTATTTCCTTAATATGAATTAAAGTTTTGAGTTGAAGATTATAAAATAAGTATAATTTTAAACTCCACAAAATAAAAGCGCGAAATGGTTTCTTTTCTTTCAACAAAACTTCGTCCCCGCAAAAAAAAAAAAAAAACACTTGTTGCACTCACGAAAACAAAGCCACTTAGCTCTAAACTGAGAGAGCTAACTCATCATGTAGCTATACTGCAATTTAAGTGTTGCCTTTGAACTGAGAAAGATAAAAGAATGGCAGATGCTTTGGAAAATATTTCAGTTTTTCGAAATTCAGTAGAAGTTTAAATTAAAGCTACAATTCACAAAATTATGTCTCATAGGAAAAAAGATCAAAATATGACAAGATTTGACAGTTTTACCTCAGTTATACCAGAATGAACTCGAATTTTGTAAATTTTTCATAGCCAAAAAAATAGCAAATTCTTTATATTGAGACTTCTTTTTCTTTTCTTTGATAAGGTGGATGATGAAAAATAGCGCAGGGCATCCAGGCAGGGGTTTACCTTCATAGTCTCGGAAGTTTTTGAATTTAACGTATGTTAAACTCAGAAAAAAGCGAAGTTACAGAAAAATTTTGGTTTTCCAAAAAACCTTCTGGTCTGAGATACAGCCCATTAAATATGGCAACCTGAGCGCCATTTCTCACTTGAGATTTTGGTCTAATATTTCTAGCTACTTTACCTCTGGAACGGTGCAAGGTATTTTGTTGCGGCTTTTTGTATTTGAAAGATAATCAATTTTTCTTTAAACGGCATGCACCTTTTGAAAATATGTGTTTAATTTATCTTGCTACATACTTTTGGGGAAAAAAACATTTTTAATCAGTTTTTAATTTTACTTCAAATTTACCGTTTTCAAAAATTTTTGATTTTTTTTTTTAAACCAGTACTATTGAGTCCTTTATTTCTAGAAATGGAGAGCTTCCAATTTTTAGTTAAAGATTTAGAGGCATTTGAAAAAATGAGGGTTTTTTCAGGAACTCTATATGTAAAGGTGGACTCGAAAAATGAAACTTTTCTTTTGCAATAAGTGACCAGAACGCACTTTTAATTTAGTTACGTGTTTTGCCACATTTTCATTTTCAGCTGATACTTTATCCAGGATTATATTTCTTGTTTGGAAACAAGCTTTACGCTAAACGATTCCTTTGGCACTATTCCTGTGAGCATTACACAATCGTAGTTCAATGTGCTGTTACATAGTTGATAACCTTGTAACCAATGACAATTTAGTATGCTATGCTGTTGTGCAATGCACAACGTCATAAGATTTTGCTGCAACAAAAAATATAAAATTCACAACATACAGTTACTGTGACAACTTTAATCATATAATTATATTTTATAAGTGTATATTTTTTCCAAAAATACTTTTGTATGTTGAAGAAATTTATTTAAAGACTGGAAAAAAAAATGTGTGTTGCAAAACAATGCAACACTTTTTCTATAAAATGTAATTTCTAATTATAGAAAAATTATATAACATCAGAAACAGTATACTTTTCACTCGATACTTAAGCAGAGGTTTTTGGTTTTCCTGCAATTTTGCTACCCATCCGTTTACGACAAAGTTTAATGCACTTCTTTATCTTTACTAATAAAAAAGCTGAAAGTCTCTCTGTCCGGATCTCTCTCTCTCTCTCTCTCTCTCTCTCTCTCTCTCTCTCTCTTTGTCAGGATCTCTGTGACGCGCATAGACCGTTCGGCGGATTTTCATGAAATTTGGCACAGAATTAGCTTGTAGCATGGAGATGTGCACCTCGAAGCGATTTTTCGAAAAATCAATTTTGTTCTTTTTCTATTACAATTTTAAAAACATTTTCCCGAGCAAAATTATCATAAGATGAACGAGTAAATTACCAAGTTATCATAACGTGGAACCGTAACATGGGCAAGCCAATTGGCGAGAAATTCATCATACATCATTTGTAAATATACAGGCGAACCAAAAGACCTTTTAATTTTGTAATGCGGGCAAAGCCGTGCGGGTGCCACTAGTTTAAAATAAAAGAAATACATGAATAGATAGAGAGAAAGATGCTTGAGAGAAAAGAAGCGAAAATAATTTTCTTGAAACAACTCGCATTTCTTGCCGTATTCACTATTTTACTAATGTCTAAACTTAGTTCATACAAAAACCCACGAACATTTGTTCCTGTCACTTTTATCAAAGACTGTATTGTTTGATCGTGGTGCTGTTTTCTTTTAGCAGGAATTACGATTTGGGAAAACATTTCTAGATTGATTCATTTATCACGCTCTGCATCACTAGATGATCTTAGAAAACCATTTTGTTGTTATGAAAGGATTGTGATTTATTTGCAAGGCATTTTCTTGCAATAGTCGATTTATCGTCTCTTCAGATGAATATACAAAAAGAATAACTTTTCTCAAGCAAAAAGAGAATTTCATCTATTTGTAAAAACTTATTTCAAAAAAATAAAATAGGCTCACATAATTTAACAAAAACATTGCTTGAAATACAATAGGTACTTTTGAACTGAAGTGTTTTGAATATAAGTTGGCGATAAAGAGTATGATGCTTTTAAAGTTCGTATGACTGTTTTATGTAACCTTTTACCAATTGTATTCATAAAAAAAGAGTCCAGGCCTCATTGTTGTTTCAGGAATTGATAACTGTCTGGGTGCTTGAGCCTTGTGGTATTTCAAAAGTTATAGTTTTTTTTTTTTAATTTTTGCTACCATTTATTTTTCTATCTTCTTTTTAAGTTTCTTAGACTAGTTTCCTCGTTGGAGATAATTTACTTTATAATCATCAGGACAATTAATGCATAAAATTTTCGTCAAAAAAGTTATATCTGTAATATCCATGGGGATTGGCCACTTTTGGCAGGTATTATATTTCGCTCCAGAAAAAAAACGTGCGAAACGAGGCACTCGAATTAGCCCTTTTGTACTGATAAAGAGTCTCCATTGTAACCTTGAACTACCTATTTGCTACATTTTCTTTCCGCACAATTTGCGCTTTATTCAACTTGTTTTTTCATCTTAGTCATACCGTACCGTAGAAGCAGGTTACAAGTTTAGTACATTTCTGACTGTAATTACTCAACATTCATTCAAAAAAAAATTAAAATTGCGTTATCATTATAGTTTAAGAACTTGGCTTTCGGTTCCGACCTTGAAATAATTTGAAAATTTACTCACAACCCCTTCAGAGCAGTTTTTTTTTTTTTTTTTTTTTTTTTTTTGTACTATTCTCACCCGCTCATTGCGAGTGAGAGTGGTACAGCACATGTTTCAACATTTTCATCTAAGTTGTGGTGGTTTGTACCGCACTCTACCTCTCTAATATTTTAACGGAAGAGTTGTAGATGTAAGTTATGCTGAAATTCAACTGTGGAGAATCAAATACATCGTAAAATCGAGATAAAACAAAGACTTCATGTTCTTCATGATTTTTTAAGATGGATACCAAATCTTATCTTTTTCAGGCCACTGCCAAAACTTACCTTGCTTCAACATTGCTGAAACTTCAAACTCATTTGCGTGATTTTTCCTGGGTACTTTTTACACTGATAATCCAACTCACCCTCCAAAATTTCTACTAATTACTGTACCCCACTCACCCTCCAAATTGTAAACTTTACACCTTTGTCACCGTAGCAACATCAAAATATTTTATTTTCAAATGAAAATTGGAGATAACTTTCTTTATGTCATATGAAAGCGAAGGGTACATACAAAATAGTGATTCGTTCTTCACTAAAAGTCCATCAACGTAAATTTCCGTGCTACCTGCAAACATGTAGCACCAGTTGCTCACTACAAATAAATTCACAATCACCAGGTTGTTCGACTGGCAGCCCGTTTTGACAATAATAACAACTCTCTCATTACCAGAGAAGATTGAACAATAGTTCCTATTGAAACTGGGCTAGCCCAGAGTGCACTACGAACGCTTATTACGTCAAAACTGGGGGTTTGTCTCATCCTCACCCTCCAAAACATTCTCACCCGCTTTTACGGTAGTGGTAACTTTCAAAAACCTCCGCGCTGCGTTCAGTAAATATGAAGCAATCTCCAGATCATTAACTTCCTTCTGTCCGTAGGTTCGATGCTGGAGCACCTGTGTGAGGTTCAGCACGACGATGGAGGTCAGCTACGGCCCTATGCGGACAAGCACCACCTGGCCCGAGCCGCCAGAGCCCTGCTCTCCTCCGTCACACGCGTGCTCCTGCTCGCCGACACAGTCGTCGTCAAGCAGCTGCTCGCCAACAAGGAGAGGGTAAGTCTTCCGCTCAACTCATTATTTTTTTCTTTTTGGAGACGTGAAATATAATTTGAAACATCTTAACCCGCTCAGATATAGCGTCCGATATACCGGACAGGGGCCTAAACAGTTGCTAATCTTTTAATAATTGATTGAATTACTTGATTTTTTTTGTAGTTGACTCTTTGCATTCTGCTTATTATTATTATCTGTGAAAGGATTTTTCGTTTTGGGATTGACAACACTAACGTATAGGGATTGGGGAGAAAGAAAGTGACTCATTTTTCCAACCATGAATTTTCGTCGCAAAGGCGAGGTTTTTTTCTGATTTTAAAGAAATATATAATCTTTTACGAATCATTTCAAATTCTTATTTTATTTTTTATTATTGTTTAAAGAACATTTTACAATGAAGTTGGTTTGGTATTTCATAGTTTTTTTATCTGAAATATTAATTTCAAAAATATTAGTCCGAAAAACTGGACGTATCATAACTCTTTTAATTGTTGCCTCTAATCTTGAAATTTTGTCTATAAGATACTCTTTACCATAGTACACTGTGAACCAAATATAAACATATTTGGTTAAGTATTTCATAATTCCGATTACAGGGGTTAAAACAAAAGAGGTGTCAAGGCTGAAGTGTAAAAATAACTGGTATACATGAGAAGAAATTCTCTTCTGTTTTGCCGAACGGGCAAGCGGTGGTAAAGCTTGACCACGGATAGATAGCGGATGAACTGAAAGTGGAAGCGAATCACTTCATTTTGTAGTAGGTATTAAATCACAATCCAGGGTAGCCATACTCTCCACTATTTGTGGTTTTATTGGTAGGATAGGACCCTGAAGACAGCTCTGTTTTTTTTCTATCAGACCAGAAGTCGAGCAATGCCTGATCCAGCACCCCCATAGGTATGAAATCACCTGGAGGACTTTGTAACCACGACATATTTAACTTGCCGCCTTCACCTTTAACGAACACGGATGATCTTCGATCGGCTGGCATCGAAACCTTCGGTTATGATTCCGACGCCTTACCGATCAAGCCACCACTGTCCTTTGTAATAGGTAGAATCAGCGAAAAAGCGCCGAGAAGAACTTCTTTACTGCTCGACTTGCTCTCGCTGATCCTGCGATCCTACCTATTATAAAATGAAGTGTTCCGTTTTCGCTTCCATTTCATCTGCCCTCCCTCCGTAGTCATGTTTTATTAGTTAAAACCCTCAATTGTAGCTTACGTAGCGGCATGACCGCCATCTCGTGACCAAACGTCGTTTTCTTCCTATGTCTGCTATGAAGAGGTAGTGTGTTTTGCTTTTTCGTTGTGGTTTCTTATCAACTATTTTCTTATTCAGAATTAAGAAGCGCCACAGTCAAACATCTTACTTCATCGTGGTAGACATAAGAAGAAAGCAGCGTTTGGTCTCAATATCGCAGTCATATTGCTACTTAAGCTACGTTCGAGGGCTTTAGTTGTAGTAGCGTTGGTTCTTTGCTGCAATACAGCATGATTCAGAAATTTTCTTCAATCAAAGCCTGCCTAGGATTTGAACTTCGATGCGTTTTGCTAAAAACTTCAAGTAAAGTTACATCCCTTTGCTTCTCCTTGCCTCATTTAATTTAAGCAAAAATTTGAGAGTTCATAATGAATTGTTTCACAGTGCAAGCTACCCAATCTTAACTGCACACATCACTATAGTGCTTTCGTCAATGAATCTGTAACACAGTCGTAAACACGATACGTCCGTTGTGAATTATTATACAACTAGCTGCGTTGCCCGACTTTGCCCGGTCTACCTTGAAAAAAAAACAGTGTGTCAAGTGAAGTATATTCAATAACCAGGATTAAATGAAAGGAAAAAAAAAACATGCAAAATTTCCCCGTCAAAAAATCACTACAGGTACTAAAATACTTTTAAGAAATTAAAATAAAATGAGAAGGATGGATTTAAAAGGCGTAACCATGGAAACACAAAATAAAATAAGTTTAAGAATTGAAAATGAGAAAGATATAAATAAACAATGGAATCCAAAAGCGATACCGTGGAAACGCAAAATAAAATGGTTAAAAACTTGAATAGAGAAGAGATTTTTGAACTTCATTTAATTCGCTTGTAACTTTTTTTCTAATGGAGGTAGAGGGCTTTCGAACTTAGGTCGAGTTAGATCTGAAGTAAAAAAAGCAGCTCTTTCCAATGAAATCAAAACAAAAACTGTGGGACAATTCCTTCATTTTTTATTGATGGATTTAATGAAAAAAGTAGTGACTAAGTTTCAACTAAGCCTAAAAAAATTCGAGCTAAAAATGCAAATAACTCCCGCCGTAATTGAGTTAGAGCGTTGAAACAAATTACGTAGAATGCAGAAAATTCCACTCTTTGCAACGATATATAATATTAATATGTGGAAGTAATTTTTTACCTCCATATTCGGGAATGTATGTGAAAATTGGACCTAAATTGGAATAAAAAAAGAAGTATTCATCGATTTTTTTTTTCGAACTGGTCTGCAAACCTTCTCAGGGCTTAAAGGAACAAACTGGGAAATATTTAGCGAAATCGGCCGGGTAGTTCTCGAGTTTTGCGAGTTCAAACACACAGACGCTTTTTGGAGACTTCATTTTATACTATGTAGAGATGAAAGATATCCACTCTTCTAGTCCATGGCATTTTTGCTTTAATTCCAAGCAAGTTGAGATCATCAAAATTTATTTTTTGACCAAAACAAAAGTACAGAAGCCCTATAGTTTTTAAAAATGCTTTACTGCGTGAAGAATATGAGTTCCACCTAAAATTTAAAAAAAAATAATTGAAAAGGAAAAGGAATTGCAGCTCTCTCATCAGCTTACAAGTAAGATTAGTGTGTATGCGTAACATATGGCCTTAGTGAACCCTTACATTATTCAAAATCTGTGTGTGTGGGTTTAAACTCGAACTCGCGCGAAATGTTATGAACTACTTAAAACTGAAACTGCTACATACTGCGATAAAATTCTTAAGACTGCCACGAGGTGCCCGAGTCCAGCTGATTTACAGAAACTAACTACTCAGTTCAGTTCAGTTCTTAGGCGTTTTTCACAAACGGACTTGAAGCATGTAAAGTTATAATCAGCTAATGACAACAGTTGGAGTTCAAAACCTCAATTTTTATTGCGTTCCTAATTTTCGTATATTTGTTCAACTGGTTATTAACTTTTCTAGAGTTAATTAGACCTCACATTTTATGATGAAGATTCATTCAAAATTTCTTAGTTTTAAACATAGTCTTTTTATTTTATTTATTTATTTTTTTTTTTTTTTTTTGACATTAAGGGACTTAAAGCATCAAAATATGTTAATACGAGTAGATTATGACAAAACGCTTGGAATTCAAATCTAAGCACAAGAGTTTAAATATTCCTATTTTTCTTATAGTTGTTCAATTGATTGCTAACGAGTTTAGAACTCTAGCAAAATGAGTTGATTTATTAAAACGCCATTGCTAATGGTTCCTCGTGTAATAGTTGCAAAGGGCTAGAGCGAAACCACGCACTTCCCTATTATTCAGGACAATAGACAGGCATAATTTCCGATTGTTATGAAACCTTATCGTTTCCATGCGTGGATAATTAATACCCATTCCCTATAATTGAATAAGAGAGAGAGAACTTGCACTCGAAGATTAATTGTTCGCACAACACAATAATTCCTACTCGATTACTAAAAGATGTGGTTCCTAAATGTCGACAAAAATGACTGGTTTTGTTCCTTACTCTGAAGATGATGAAAATTTTCAATTTCTTTCACCTTAAATAAAATTTCCTAGATTTTTTTGAAGCCTGTGCCAGTTAATTTCCATTGAATCTCTGAAAATAAAGTTCAGCTTAACTACTCATTTACAGGTCGGTCTACTTTACATTTGATTGCTCCCGAATTTTATTAGCGGAGATATTCGTAGAACATTTAGTAAATTTTTGTTAAAATACAGTAAGCAAATTACTTTAAAAAAATTATATGACGAAAAAAATAAATAACTTACTTAGCTGCAATTAATCATTAATGATTGTATCACGACTGTTGAAAAAAAAATCCTTTGCAAATAAACTAGTTCTGTTTCCTTACTACTCTAAGATATTATTTTAAATATGAAGACAAGACAAAATTATTACGATTTTACGATTTAGTAATTCCTATTAGAAAATAACCGACTTGCAGATGAAAACATCATCTTCATAAACTTAAAGTATTCCAGGGAAATCTGGCTACAACGAACTTAAAATGATCACAAATTTGGTTCGACCTAACGAGAACTTCGTTGTAATGGAATTCATGCAAACAGATGCTTCGTTGTATTGCTCTGGTTGCAAAGATATTTCACTGTAGTTTCCTAATATAAGTATCATTACACAACGAAGGCAAAGTTCTCCTAGAAATTGTTCAAGTCGCTTTACTGAAATTCTGAAGAAACCGCATGTTTCAGTGAAGTTTTACGAGCCTTGAGTGAGTATTTTTAAAGCAATGGTATAAAACTTCAATAAAGAAAAATAAACACAGCAATACAATACACAACAGTTAAAACATTGAGCGCTGAAAGCAGTTTTTCATTTCTAGTTTCTTGTATTTCAATCAGAAATGTGAATTCCCTGAAATGAGTTTTCAATAAGCATATTGTTAATTTTTAATGAGATAAAGTAAATTTTATTCGATATTGCAACAAAAATTGACCAAAAGACCAGTTGGTTTTCTTTAAGTTGTAGGCTATTTTTACAAAACCACTCGAAATTCTGAATGTCAAGTAGCTCTTAGCAAAGTTTTTGAAACAAGGTGCTCATTTTCAAATGTAAAAAAAATATGCATTTTCAACTTTTTCACAGCATTGCATGGATTCTAAAATTTTGAATTCCAATATTTAAATTTGTCTTTTCCGTTTGAAGCTTCCAAGCTTTAAAAGCAAAAGATAGGTTATATTTTAAATAAAAACCATTAATAAAATTCAGAACAAATAAATGATTCGCGTCAAATAACATGTTTTTACTTGGTAGATAAACTTTCGACTGCTTTATAAATAGATTTTTGAAAAACTGTATTCAAGTGTACAAAATACTTGGTCATGATTCGATTATAAAATTTCACGTATAAAATTCTTTTCTGCAGAAAATGAGAACACAAATCGCAATTTTATTTTTCTGCCTGTAATCTTTCAGCTCAATAACCCAAATCCTACCCTCTTCAAAACAATAAATTCCTTACACCAAATCTGCCTCAATGTAGCTACCATTTGCATTTCTGTGCACGATGACATAGGGGAAAAAAGCAAATTGATAGCAGAGAATGAATATTCACAGCAAATCTTTTTGTGTCGTGAACATAACGTTTTTCTTGTCACTAAATGGATTTCTGTGGCAGTATGTATCCCCAGAAGTGTGTCCTATTTCTTTAAGAAAGATTTATTTTTTCCGCAGATGGAAAAGTTCGATTATCTGTTATTCTGATATCGGATCCGCGTTCACCACCATTTATTACGACGTAGTAAAAGGCCGCATTTCCTTTTGTAAACAATCCGGAACGTTTCCTGTTTCCGCCCATCATGGGGAACGCTGGCGATGCAGAAAAGATATCTTCAGGATGAGGTGTGAGCGCAGGGAGGGAAAAACACTAGGGATTAAATGAAAGGATAATCATTGCTGGAAAATATTTTATCACACATTTCATGTTTTTGTTTGTTTGTTTCCTATTCCTCACATGAAAATTGCTTAAAATTCATTGACTTTTGATGTTGAATTTCTTTTCTTCTGCTGTACAGTGATCTCCCGTTGTAACGAATACCATTACAGTGGAGTCCAGTAACAACGAACTTCAAGGGGCTGCAAATTTTGTTAGTTGTAATGGTAATAATGTTGTAATGGAATTCAAACAATGAAATAGAATTTAAATCGGGATAGGAAATTCATTTCATTGAAGTGGATGCTTCGTTGCATTGGTATTCGTTGTAACAGGATTTCACTGAAACGAACTGTCCATTTCAAGGAAACAAACTTTCAAGCAGCCCGATTTAATTCCCATTACATTGTTTAGATTCTCTTTTCAATAAACGAACTTTGCGGCCCCTTGAAGTTCGTTGTAACGGCATTTCACTGTATTATACTTTACGAACAGTCTTTCTGGCTAGAATGAGTTACACTGTTTTGTGTTCGACGTAGTTCTTAAAGGTTTCAGGCTGTAAAACGAACGAAAAAGGTTTAAAGATTATAGAAATACTAAGAATTGCAGTGGAAAGCAAAGGGACGTAAGTGCCAAAAGTACAGATTTCGAGGCAATCGATAAAAATGGTAAGAGAAAATGACCTCTGTTTTGAAGCAAGAGATAATATGGTGAAATCTCGTTGCAACGAACTTCAAGGAACCGCAAACTTTGTTCGTTGTAACGGGAAATTCATTTAACCGGAAATCAAGCAGTAATGGAAATTAAATCCGGACTGAAAATTTACTTCGTTGAAGCGGATATTTCGCTGTACTGTTATTCTTTGTCACGAGATTTCCCTGTACCAGCAGCCCTGGTAGGTGCTGCTAAGACAAAATTTTACAATGAAGACCTGCCTAGGATATGACCTTTGAACGCGTTTTACTCAAAACTTTGAAACTTCCACCTTTTTACCTTTTTTTTTCTCTCACTGTCAAAATTGATTCTTGAAATTTTTATTACGTAATGCTTGTCGCACAGTTGACAAATTAATTACTTAGGCAACAAATATTACTAATAACCATTTGAATAAAGATTTGCACATAAACGAGCGCTTGCGTCTGTGAAACGCTTTAACGCTAAACAAGATAATACGTATCTTGTGCCTGGGAAAATCTAAACCCCTAACTTGGAGTCGTGAGTTGTTTTCAATAACTTCAAATATCCTCGTTTAAAAGGACGAGACAAGATGCTACTACAATTAAAGAGAGTTTGAATCTCTCTTGAAATGTGGTAAATTAGATCGTACTGATCCTCAAGTAATTTCTAAGTTAGAATCTAAAAAGGAAGAAAATGATTAGGGTACAATACTTTTTTCTGATTTAAACAAGATCAAAAAATTGCAGGAGCTAAAAAATTGACTCTTTGTGAACTTGACATGTGCATTTTTTCAATTTTGCTTCCAATGTGCAGTCAACTGAATGATCTATTTTTCACGCTTTTCGAAGGAACAACGCTGGTATTTTCATTCGAAATTATCAGGATTCAGATAGAAAATGCTTCAAATGGAACTTTCTGTACCTAAACCTTTTCAGAATATATTAAATCTTACTACCTAATTTAAAAAATGTTTTTACTTACCCATTTTACTAAACGGTTTTTACTTAACCATTAAGAGCGCACCTTGAAGTATATGTAAAATCTTTACAGGATAAAGCAAAAATGCAAATCATTTTTAACCATAATCATTCATTCATGTAAAACTCGAACATTTAGAACAATCATTATTTGTCCCGGTTCTTTTAATAACAATCCTTTTCCGCCATTAGTGTAAACCCTGGGGATGTTTAATCTATCAAGGAACTTCAATTACTCTTTTCCTTTCGAATAGAACAAGTATGGCATTATTTGTTCCCAGCTGTTTTGAAGAACGTACACTCACTAGAAAACAGCGGGAAGCCTTCCACGGCTCCTCCCACGCCGCACGAATATTTTGTCGCAGGCGATATTAATGTTTCTTATCTTAATTTTTTGTTCTACGTTTGGTAAATTGAATATTTGGTGACAGAAAAACTGTAAATGGTTGAAAAAGTACATTAACTTGAAATGTATGTGGAACTGAATCGTCTTCTACATAATATATCTCCTTTTTAGCATTAATATCAGTAATGTCAATAAATTTATGCAACAAGACACAGAAAGTTTGTCAGTCTGCTTGCAGTTCGGGAAGGTTTAAGTTAGGGATGCATGGATAAATCAACTATAATAATATAATCGGTAATAGATGATAATCAGAATCATTGCGAATTACTTACAATTGGCCTATTTTTGCACAAGAGCGAAAAATAATTTTTGATCAGAATTACTTTGAGTCTGCCGAGAACCATAACTGGGCTGACGGAATTTGTAAACAATAAGTAAACGTAATTTTGTATTGCTTAAAAAGAAAAGTAGGTAGTTGTGAGGTTGTTTCATGTATGTCTGTTTCAGTTCTCTTGCCTCCTCTCAAACTTTTCAGAGAAGACGAGTAAAACTTTTTTTAGTAGTTGTTATTCACTGTTGAAACACTTAATTACGGCATGTATTTTAAAATTCCTGTAAAAAAGTAGCATTCTCTTTTTAAAGTGTTATTATTGTTTAAAATGCTTTTATTTTTAAATATTTTTTTTTTCTGAAACTAATTATTGCATCGGGTTGTTTCCTTCAGTCAAAAGTACTATTTTTAGTCACTGAAATTGATAGAGTATACAAAATAAATAAAAAAAATAACATGCATGGAGCGAGAAAAAACTTTCATTTTCCCAAAGCGTAATTTTTTAATCAATTTTTTAAAATGTCCGATTTTGAAAATAAGGAGTGGTCTTTATGACGTCATAAATGATGCACTTTGGCCAGGGCCGCCGCGAAAGTAACGGAGAGCAGCTCTGCTGCTTCTTCGAGCCCGCCGACCCCGCTTACTGAGAACTAATGACCCATGCTAAGCGATGGAAAAAACAAAAACACTGACGATCTCGAGATGAATGGCGTTTTCGTGTCAGGAAGAAAATGTTATTTGAAATAGAAATTCATCAAGAGCACAAATTTATTGATGACATTAACTCCGTTGGATCAATAACCCTTTGCCTATCGACTAAATAAAGGCTTGTGCAATTGTGCAATTTTAAAAACAAATAATTACAAAATCTTCTTTCTGAATTGATGATAAGTTGGATTTTTTTTTTTTTTTTTTTGAGTTATCAAAGTAACACAGAAATTTAGATAATATCAAACTTTTGGTAGGCGGTAAAACATGAAACATTATTTCAGTCAATAAACGCGACAATTATATTAAAATTAGGTTTATTGGCATGTACATAGAAAACTTACAAGTTCAAAACAAACTTTTTCAAAATTAAAGCAAAAAATGTACACTTCAGATGCACTGACTAGATAATCTAAATAGTAACTTTTTCAATACTTTTTAAGGGTATTGCATTGCACCCCGAAGCCCCCCGTGCCTACCGCGTTTGCAGTTTACCAGTTTTAGATAAACCATGTCATATGTTCAGTAAATTACCGCTCATTAGCCAGGGCTAAAGCAGAAATACGTAAAATACACCGCCAGCTCAGTCATTTCCAGCCGAAGACTGTAGTTTCGTGCTTATTAGCACTCATCAGCCCGGCATAGGAAAAGGACTGAGCTGGTGATGGAAAACCTCTTAAGGAAGCCGAGAGTGCAAACAAACTGGTAGCTAATATAGAATTAGCAGACCAGACGAGTGACCGAAGCTATGATTCGGTTCAACTCGAAGATTGAACGCGAGGCTGGAAATGACTGAGCTGGCGGTGTATTTCACGCATGTCATATGTATTGAAGAATAGATTAAGAAACCCGAGAATAGATTTCACACACCAATCAAATTCAATACAATGGCAAACCTTTCATTCCTGTGCACTAAATAAATATCAAAATCTTCTGTCACTCTTAAAATCTAACTTTAACAAAACTTACTTAATTTTAGGAGAACAGAAAATAATTTCATACATTTCTTTTTAAATAGTAATAACAATAAAAATAAAGCATTAAAATGAATAGCAGAAAGTTTTTTATTGATCTAGAATAGAAATGTCAGATTATCCCTATCAAATACGCAACAATTTTACAAGTATTATTTTTTTTAATGCATAGCAAAAAAAGAAGGAAAAGTCAAATAATTATTCAATGTAAAACTGCTCTTGTCTTTAGCTCTATTTAAAAGGCAATTAATTAATTTTGATTGATCAAAATAAAACACTCACAAATTTAATTATATTAGACTTACAGTAGCTGTTAAATCATGAAACACTAGACAAAAAGATATTAAGATAATAACCTTTTTGCAACTATAAATACAAAAGTTATACAGCAATCATGATACCAGGAAACTAAAAAATGCACAAAAAATCATCCTATGAAGTGAAAACTAAATTTACAATTCAAACACACTAGATAATAGAAGGTCGCTTTTTCTTTTCTTATCTCATTTACAGAGAAACAAATAAATAGAAATAAATAAAAGAATAAAAAGCAATTTCATCGCTAAGTTGTTTGAGAAATACAGTACGTTTGCGGCGGAGTCGAAGAATTGAATAAAAAATTCACTATAGCCGTAATTTCACAATAAAAAGTTACAGTGAAGCGTGAAGAAGGATTGAAGCTGTTACGTTATAGTCTTAAATTTGCTATGTACAGCTTCAATAGAAACGGAAGCGAATGTATTAATACGGGAACAAACTGAATAAACAAATCAAATAACATTACAATAGCCAACCTTGTACTCTAGTGCACTACAAATTAATATTGAATAATTTTTTAATA
This sequence comes from Uloborus diversus, assembly GCF_026930045.1. Lineage (NCBI taxonomy): Eukaryota > Metazoa > Arthropoda > Arachnida > Araneae > Uloboridae > Uloborus > Uloborus diversus. The sequence goes on from NC_072731.1 coordinate 53,117,346, forward strand.
GCTAGTTGCGAAAAAATAACTAATTTTTAGACCTGTTCTGGTACATTTCGAAGCATTGTATTTTAATTAAGTTTGTGAAACCAATAAAGAGTATATGGATAAGGAATCGTTGTTTTTTTGGACAGTCATTGCAGTTACGTATTTTGGTCGAAATTGTGCGTTGTCGAATCACTGGAGGTCGAAATCAAAATAAAAAACTTTTAACCGGTGCTAGTTTAACTTAATGTAATATTTAATATTAATTACAATCAACTGTCAACCAAGTGCTAGCTAGATCTTTGTTATTAAAGTTCGATTAGAACCAGTAGAGATCGACTGACCGTTTTCACACACTGTTTAATATTGAACAGTGAAAAACATAACTTAAACACTTCGACTACTGGAATGAATTGGTATTAGACGTTTTTCACAAAAATTTATAACGAATGTTAATCATGTCTTAATTCGACACTATTTTATCAGAAACAAAGTTGGAGAATAATTAATCGACAATCCATTATTGGCAACTAAATTTAAGCCTATCATTGGAATTGATATAAATATAGATATAATATATTAATAACTTACCTGCATCAAATGAGTTAATGTCTTCAGCTGCATGCGAATCTAGTGCACTCAAAATTAGGAAAAATAAGACTTTAACAACATAGTTTTCATCACATACTTTCCTACACAGAGTTAGAAATCGCCGATGTAAACAGTAAACACCACGTTGTCCATCGCTTAGCGACACGGAACGCTAAAGCGTCCTCTAGTAGTACCGAGCCCGAAGAAGTAGCAGAGCTGCTCTCTGTTACTTTCGCGGCCGCCCCGCTTTGGCGTATCTGTCACCGCGTTTCCACGTTATTGTAATCAAGAATTAAATATTGTGCTCTGTGAATCCCAACAGTGAATGGCATTTCATCATTTGTGATGTCATCGGCAGATACGTAAACAATAAAAGTGCACCAATTAAAATATTTTTTTAAAATATTAAATTTAGCCAAATATTTTAAAAAATGGTCAAATCCTATGTTTTTAAACATGCTCTTTCAGAAAAAAAAAACACTTTTAAAATTTTAGAAACGACCCCATTAGCGCTTTTTAATTTTTTTTTTGCTACTTTATACACGCACACATATACCATGTTTTAACATGCATCATGCGTCGATACTTTTTTCTACTATACTTTTAGCATAGGTATAGTATATAGAAGAGGCGGTCGATCAGTTGCTCTATACGAATGCGCACACACAGCCTTTGTCTTAAATATTTGTGTTATCTGGTATTTAGCCCGAAAAATATCCAGAACAAGAAAGAAAAAAGTTTCCTACTTTTTGCATGAAGACTTCCACTATAAACATTGTTGACGAAAAATGCTTGACACAGAATATCCAAAAGAGTACTAATTCAAATATTTTGTACTGTAAATACTTTGGGATCAAATAAAAACTTTTCTCCAGATGACTTTTTTCTTCTTTTTTGGCGAAATATTGGAAAAAAATAAAGGATTTATTTTTCTCCGATGCTTTTTTCCTTTTCTCAATAATAGATCTTACCCACTTGATTACTACTTGTTTTCATGGAAGGCCGCGGCCTGACCTTTGGCCATTATTTTTCCCGGGAGCAAACAAAAAAGTCATTTCTTGCGTAAACACGTCAAAATTGTCTTTCTTTCCTTCACCATCAAACGAAGCTACTCAAACATGTTGGAAGATGTCTTCTAGCAAATGGACGAATTATTTTGTGGCGAGGACGTTAAGTAATGAAAGAATTATGATGATAGAGGCTTTTAGAATAGCAAGAACTTGCTAGACGGTTGAATGAGCTCATACCTGTATTTTTACCTCGTCCATTTATTTGGCAAGCACTGCTTTATAAATAAGTTTCTTTTCATTTCTTTTGCTGCATTAAGAGTAGCATTCAAACGGTTTTAAAGTGTCAAGAGCGGATCCAAAACGTTTTCAAGGAGGAGACGGTTGATTTTTTAACCAACTTCCTACTATGTATCTAACTTATACAATCCAAATTCAAAATAATAGAATATCAGAACTGTTTGAACAAAATTTGTCCCTAAGTCGGGAAAAATGAACGCATGCGAATTAAAAAAGAGTAAAACACGTTATTCATGAATGGGTAAATCAATTTAAACAACTTTTCAGATATTTTTTTAACAACTTATGGATCATTCACACATTTAAAAAATAGATAGATTTTTTTATGTGAATTTTATAAAGTAGCGAAAATATTTGCATACCTGTTAACTGATAGTTTGTCACAAGTATGGAGCTTGGAACCCGGATAATTTTACGCTCTTTTAAAAGCCCTTTATTGCTCAAAATGTGTGGTCAAGGTGATAAATAGGAAAAAACTAAGTTACATACTGTATCATTTCTTAAAGTTAGAAAAAAACATCCAACTCAACTCAAATGAACGTTTTACAATCTATGGTATGTAAGATTTTAAAGGAATATAGAAAGACTGACCAACTAAAAATTAACCGAAGTAAACGAGGTAGAAAAATTGTAACAACTAGCAAAGATAAACCCACTTAAAGTAAATCGTCCAAAATAATCGTTGAAAAATGCTTCTTATGTCCTAAGTGTTGGAAAAAATGTATAGTTACCTTATCCACGCCAACTATGCTTGGACGGTTGCATAAACTGCAGTTATAATTACGGATCTACGAAGCAAGATCAAAGATAAACGTGAAGCAGAAACGTGTACGACTCTCCTGGAGAAAAGAGAAGCTTATTCAGGGAAAACAAGGTTGTAAAAGTATTATATTCAGTGGTGAATCTTTTTTTTTTCTTTTTTTGAATTATTTGTGAACAAAAAAAGGTGTTCGGGTTTCACGTTTAAAAAGAATAGCGTATGAGAAATCTTGTGTAAGACGTTGTCTCCAATTTGACACATCCCTTTTGGTTTGTGGGTGCATAAGGGCTGCTGGAATTGGGAAATTATGTTTATCTTAAAATGAGACAATGCGTGACTTCCGCTTTTTATTAATAATACTGCATGATACTTCATCTGAGACACAGCAGTCACACATTTAGTGACACATTTTATCTTTCAACAAGATTCTACTCCGTGTCATGTCTTTAAATAGACTCATAGATTTTAAACAGAAAGAGGAATTTCGGTATTAAACTGGTCAAGCAACTCAGTAACGATCAAGAATTTGTGGTACTGTCAAATCTACAGAAAGCGGTTCAAGACTTGGAGCCCGCCAACAAAATTTAGCTCGTTGCTGCATTGAAGAGGGTATGAAAAGTGTCAAAAACGATTAATGTCAACATGCGTTATAATACGTGTGTGAAAGGATTAAATCATTGACTCCAGCAAAAAAAAAATACGCATTCTAATATTGATATTGTTTCTTTTAAAAGTGTTTCCCCCCTTCAATTTGAATTTTCTAATTTTTTGACTCAATGTAAACCTTCATCACTATCAACTTTTGAATTATTCTGCCTTAGATTATTTTTAAGTGAGTATATTTGAAATAAAACGCGTACTTTAAGGTCTAAGAAAGGCGGCCCGTTCATTTAAATACCTAATTTGCACTTTTATTTGGTTAGAAAAAAATGTTTCCCAAAAATTGAGAAGCATTCTATTGTTTTGAATTTGGGTTGTACATGCTTGGAGGGGAGGGGATGCTATAGCGTTTTCCTCTAAAACAATTTAAATGTAGGTATCCCCGAAGAAGGTCCCCGAAGTTATTCCTTTCCTTTTTGTTGAAAGATGTATCCTAAAATTGTGCTTAAAATCTTTAATATCGCAACAATTCCGGAGCAATGTTTCGAACCCCCCCCCCCCTCCTAGCATCATTGAAGGTTGTCTAAAATTGCGCTTTCTGAAACTTCTTTTTCGAAAAAGTACCGGAGGATAGTCACTGAACCCATTTCTTGCCTTAACACTTCCCGAGATGTTTACAGTCACGTCTTTAACGCTTAAATTTTGCAAAATTCCAGGGGAAAGGCTTTCAACTTCTCCTAACATTGCTAAAGATGTTCTATAATTGCCTCTTTGAGACTTCAATCCGAAAAGTTTCCGAGTGGGAGATTCGAACCCTATTCCCTTACTTCACGTCAAGGGCTTATACTTGCATTTTAGGACTTCAATTCGGAAATATTGCCGATGCAGTGTCTCTCAAGGGAGGGGCGATTGCTCCCATCGCCTTCTCTTGTATCCGTCCTTGTTAGGCGTTTTAGAGGTTGTGGAGCATGCTTGCTCATAAATCTAAATTATGTTTGAGATGTATATTTTTAATTGATTCCGTTACATTTGAACAGATGTTAATTTTTCAAGAGAGAGAAATAATAATTTAGAACTGCTACCCGGAAAGCAAAGGCGAAAATTTTACTCCTTCACTGCGTAGTTTAGAGGTCCTAGTCTGCAAAGGACACATAACTACTATTGCTATTATAAGAAAACACAGATTATACATCGTTCAAAATTTTGTTTACTGCAATTTTTCCTCTCATTTTTTTCCTTAGAAAAAAAGCATGAGTCATCGGCTTCCTTCTCATATTTTCAGAAGGAATCCATTTTCCCCCGCTAACATTATGAGAATCTCTGACGAAACTATTGATTATCAACGAGAGCATGATCATTTCTGATTCACTAAGTCAGGAAAACAATGCCTGATTAAATATTTTTATTTTTGAGTCGCTAATGAGCAGTGAACTATGGATCACATGAGAATTTAGCTCTGCGTCTTTTAGATATTGCCTAGAAATATTTTCTGGAGTATAAGAACTTAACTTCAGTTAAGCCCCCAAAAAAATATTACTCTTATTCTTTTATTTTCGTTGTTATTATTATACCTAGAATTTTTTTTAAATATTTCTGTTTGACCCTCTTGTGAGTTAATTACGAGAAAATAAGAGAAAAAAATTCTAGTTTATTGAATACTATCGACGGCAACCACAGTTTGGTTTCTGATTGGATACTTGGTGTCTGCGACTAGATACAGATTGCTCGGAGCGCCAATCATCTGAAAATAATACCGTATAAATAGAAATATTTTGAAATTAATCTCAAAATTCCCTACTACCAATTCATTTCCTATTTCGAGTTCTTTTCCTATCCTAAAAAAAAAAATTACGACAAGAAATAATTTGAATTTCAACTGCGTTCTAAGATTTCTTTATAATAATCGACGAATAGATGATGTTTCAACTGAGATTGAAATATAATAAAAGTAATTTAATTAGGATACGTACATTTTCTCTTACTTATGCATGATGTAGTATAAGATCAACAAAACTGTGTTTGCAATTTATTTCTTCGCATTTCTTCACAGAATTCTGCAAATTACAGTAGATATTGAGATTGTGTCTATGGATTTTTCAATGTTGCATGAAACTCGTGTTGTTTAAAACATAATTTCCAAAATACATCTTTTTCTGCATTGAGACTTTGCATACCGATAGTAAATAAATGAAAAGCTAGCATTACTTTTCCTACAAGAAATTAATAGTTTTACTTTTAAACATTATTTTTTAGATTTTAAATTAATGTATGTATAAATGTTTAAAACCTTTTCGTACCTTATGATGATGATCATAGAATGATCGTCTGAAATTAAAAAAAAAAAAAAAACCAACTGAGTCACAATTGTAGAATCAAGAGGGAGAATTGAAAGTCCTTTTGAAAACATTATACTATTAAAAATAATTACAAGTATTTTATTTGTTAACAAATCTAAACTGGCAACAAATAAAAAATTTAAATTATTGCTTTTTAATTTCCTTTTCTGCCAACAATGAATTCAGTTGCCATATTATAACTAGAAAGTCGCCCGTCAAGGTATGACGGTTGAAAATTGCTTCAGTTCTTCTACATTTTAACGAAGCGATTGTCTATTTGGTGATATTTTGATAGTTGTAATTTTAACCTTAACTCCAATGAATTAACCATAAACTCCAGTAGATAGCGTTCATAGTTGACCGCTTTTTCGTTCCTTCACTCCCCTGAAATGACACAGTCTCACCAGTAAAACAGCTACGTTACCGGATCGAGTTCAGCCTTGTCACAACAAAGCCTTTCCCTGCATGTTAAACATTACCAAAACACATTATCAAATTATCATGCCATGGCGCGAGTTTCATTGTTGAAACACGCGCATTACTCGATCATTGGCTATTATATATATGATGATAAAGCTTTTGTTATTACCATTTTAAATATTAATTAGGACCTTCTAATGTTTTGTGTAGTATTTATTTAGTTAATATTTAACTTATTTGTATTTTTAATATTTTTCACAATTAGTCATGTTAATGCGGGGCAAAATGGATGGGGCAAAGTGAAACTGTTTCATTTCGTTTACTCATTCAATCACTTACTAAAACAATTATGTATTCATTTATTAACTAATACATTTACATTTCTTCGTTTAATAATTATCTTATTAATTAATTCATTCATTTATTTTCTTGTTCACTCACTATTTTATTCACATTCATTTGCTTTTTTTTTTTTTTTTTTTTTTTATTGCTTCATTATCATTTCCTTTATTCAATTATCTAGTTATTTGCTTATTAGTTTGTTCAAAAGTATTTTTCACAATCTTCACAATCGAATAGAAAGTATTTTAATTCGAAAAATATTTTATTTTTCATTTTGCCTCATAGAGCAAAAAAGTTAAATATTTTAACTTTTTTTTTTTTTTTTTTTTGAAGAAACAATTTTATTTCCAAAAATAAAAAGTTATGTTTCAATGCAAGCTTTATGATAAAATACAGGGTTCTTTTTTATTAACTGTAAAATTCAAAACATATTTCCAATTTGTTCATTCTGAAAAAGCTCAGTCATCTAAACTATTCTCCTTGCCCCCTATTCTCCTACGTTTCTCTAAATTATCATAAAAATCACGTATAATCATTTTTTCTTGTGTGTTTTGTCTGTTTGTGCAAATAGCTGCAAAATTAAATCCTAAATTTTTGTATTTTGCAGGTATCGATAAGCCTCAATAGGCTGGAAAACGTGGCCAACTTCACAGAATTTGTCAAAGCTTTCAGCCAGTTTGGAACAGAAATGGTCGAAATGGCTAGTCTCATGAGCAGAGGTCAAAATGTACGTAAAATTCAATTTTTTATTCTTCTTAAAGCTATTACGCTCTTCACGGAACCGAAAGCGTTCAGCAACAAGTACTTTCTATCCACCCGAACCCTTATATATCTTTTCCGTGTCCCTAACGTTTTTAATTACAAACTTTTGATGTTGGTTAACCATTGGAATAACACAATATGCACTGTTCTCATTGTTAAGCGGGATCCTTGTGTTGCTTTTTGGTCATTAAGCTCTAATGGCTCGGTTGTGTTTACCCGCATCACAGCATGCAAGATAACTAATGGGCACTATAGGGGAGTACCCCCCCCCCCTTTCGCAGTCACAAATTAAGTCACATATTACGTCAGTAAATGCAACTTGAAGGTTCTGAAAGAAGAAAATGCATGTAGATAATACTGGTGGGGTCAGTACTATAGTGCATCTGCGATTATTGGTACTTGTCCTTGTACGAATCCACTTCAAAACAGCTGAAAACAGGAAAATTATGGATTACTTTTATAAAGTAACTAGCCACCTGCGGCGACCAGCTGGTTCGCCTTTTTGCGCCATTGCCCTTTCTATGCAAGCAGCCGCCTTTTTTACGACCTATCTCAAAATTTTCTAATCCATCTGTATTTATTTTAACCTAACCGCCCATTCCCTAACAAAAACAAAGATTTAAAAAAATTAAAAAAAACCCCTCTTCTATGCTCCCCGTAGTGTAGAAAAAGTACCGCTTGCAAAAGAAAAAAGAGCTGATGTGTGCATCACATGACTTCCTTTTACTCCAATTTAATGTCATTTCCCCCATTATTGGCAAAATTTGAATGTGATTCAATAGTTTACTCTCTAAATATCACAAACAGTGGCCAAATTGAAATCATATTTAAAATAATAATAATGAAATTGCCAAATTTGTCGCCAAGTTGGCGAAAAAAAACTTGACGTCCAAAAGACTGGCGATATATCGCCAATTTTCCGCCAAATTGTAACACCACTTGAGTTTACATCGAAATTAACAATGAATTCCCCCCCCCCATAAGGGGCAAAAGACCCCTTTAGAAACACCCGAATGCAACCAAAAGGGGAGGTGCATAACTAGACTCCACTGGGAGTCTACGTACCAAATTTCAACTTTCTAGGACATATCGTTCTTGAGTTATGCTACATACATACGCACATACAGACGTCACGAGATAACTCGGTGTAATTAACTCGGGAATCGTCAAAATTGGTATTTCGCATTTCTATACGTTCTTAGACACTTATCTACGTGTGGTCGAGTCGAAAAAAAACTCAACATTCTTTCGGGGGCAAGTATAATGGAAATTAAGGTCGATTTTTGAGTGAAAATTTTTTCCGCGAATACAATACTTCCTTTTTTGTAAAAGGAAGTAAAAAATCACTATTTTTATTGAAGTAAATATCCGGCAACGCGGGGTTACCATCTAGTAGTGAACAAATTTCATGTTTGCTCCAGAAAAGCCTTGACTTAAAATTTTCATTATGATTACTAATAATATTGCTGTTGTAAGGTGACTAGTTTTTGTAACTATGGGTTTTATATTTAATCATTTAATGGGGAAATTGCATGAAATTTACTGTTTTCCATCATAACTTTTTTAAACTAAGTTTTTTAGAAATAGATTATAGCCTATATTTCTTTCTGAGAATTTAGCTATCGATGGTGAAAAATGGTTAAAATCGGTCCAGTAGTTTTGAAGATTACCCCAGACATACTTTCATCCTTACATACAGAAGTAGCCATTTATGCATATAGATAACGACAGGGGCGGATACAGACTACCATTTTATTGGGGTTCATGCTGAAGAATGACGCCCCCTTCCCCCCACCCTCCCATGAACGAAGCTACGGGTTTAGGCGCGAAAAGTTTCTGAAACTGCTTTGGTGTCAATAAAAAGCAACAAATTGGCCAGGAATAAGGACCCTAATACGACATAAACGTCACTGATTAAATTCATTAGCAATGAGAAGTAACATTTCAAATATTTACCTCTAAAAATAATTAATGAATCGAGAATATTATGAAATCGTTTAAATTTCACAAAAAAAGTGTGTGAATTTACTGCGGGCAGATAATTGTCGATGGTTTAGGCGGGGTCAGGACCGACATGACCCTCCCCTTGTATCCACCCGTAAATGACGAAGCATGGTGGGTTTTTTTTCTTACAATAGGAAATAAATTTCAATTGAAAATTCGTGCCAGATTCCCTGATAATATACACATCATGGAAGAATTAACACGTCTTTGTTGGGTTTACTTCCCTAACCCTTTTCCTATACGCATTTGATGTTTCTGACTCTTTCAACGCGCGCCAACAATGCCAAGGCGCATTATGAGGATAAACATTCTACATTCTATTAATTAAGCTGTTGTGATTTTTAAATACAATTACAGCAATTATTTCTTAATTTTCAGTTAATTTCTGGCAGGAAGCGTTATTAGATCAGCAGATACGGTTAAACTTCATAGTGATGGAAACTTTGCGTAAACTCCCTGCATCAAATTTCAATAGACTACAACGTTTAATTATAATTAAACTTTCCAGATTGAACCAAAAATCTCATTAAGCAGCTGACAAAGGAGAAATATCTTTCCGGCAAGAATCCAGGAATACTTCAGGAAGTGAAATCATTCACAATATTATTTTTACTTCCTTTTACAAAAAAGGAAGTATTGTATTCGCGAAAAAATTTTTACTAAAAAATCGGACTTAATTTCCATTTTGCTCACCCCCGAATGAATGTTGAGGTTTTTTTTCGACCCGACCACACTTGGATAAGTGCCTAAGAATGTATATACACCCGAAATAAACATCTTGACGATTCCCGAGTTAATTACAACGAGTTTTCTCGTGACGTTTGTATGTGCGTATGTATGTCACATAACTCAAGAACGGTATCTCCTAGAAAATTGAAATTTGGTAAGTAGACTTCTAGTGGGGTCTAGTTGGCACCTCCCTTTTTGGTTACATTCGGATGTCCCAAAGGGGGTCTTTTACACCTTTTTTTTGGGGGGAGTCATTGTTAATTTCAATGCAAACTCAAGTGGTGTTGTAATTTGGCTGACACTTGGAGATATATCGCCAGTCTTTTGGTCGCCAAGTTTTGTCGCCAATTTGGCGATAAATTTTGCAATTTTTTTTCTTTAATCTGGTTTCAATTTAGCCACTGTTGGTGATATTTAGAGAGTAAACTATTGAATCACATTAAAATTGCCAATAATGGGAAAATCAATCTGCATGAAACGTTACAAAAGGCGCACACATCGAACATTTGAGAGTGAAAAAGAAAACTTGGACAGTTTATCTTTACTTTTTTGTATAAATTTTTAAGTGTTTCTTTGCTCATTATAAGGCACTATTAGTATTAAAAAGGTGTAAAAGGAAGGTCATGTGATGCGCACATCAGCTCGTTTAATTGCTATTTTACGACCGGGTCGAAATCTTTCCATTCTTTATTTCAAGAGGGGAGTCTCAGAAACACATTTAAATTGCGAGTTTTGTATTTGAAAATAAGACTTGATGGTACACAAAGGGAGGGGGGAAAGGCGGGGAGGGTAAATATAGTACAAATGAGATGATGTGTGATTGTAATGATAATGATTGTAATATGTGAAATTTGTCTCCGTTTTACTTGTATATGTGTTCCGGGACACGAGGTTCATTTTAATTTGAGGTGAAGTAGTCGGTTTTTTTTCTTAAATTGTTTGAACACGCTAATCTCATTAATACCTGGTTCAAATTTAAAGAAAAATATTTTTGTGTTGAATAGTCCATTTATTTAGAAAGGCTATAGGCTATTTTTTTAATCGCATTCACCGAAATATTTGTACTTGCAGGTTAAATTATTAATTAATTGTTAACTCTATCCCCGCCATCTCTTAATATATATCTCTTAATATATGATATCTCTTAACCCGCCATCTAATAGATGGCGGATTAAGTTAACTCATCGAGAGGGCGCTGGCCGACAGTGTCGATAACTGCGAGGAACCATTTTGCGCGGCTCAAACGCATGGTTGGCTACTCTATTGCGGGACTGTTGTGGTCAGCAAACTGACTTTTGAATGCCTTTTTTTTTTTTTTTTTTCGATATTCAGGTAGGTACATAATTTGATTTTGTAGAATTTTTCTTTTGGGTTTTGTTTTCGTTATTTCTTCAAAGTTTTCTTTTGTTCTTATAGTTGAAAATAATTACTTGTCTTCGTAAATAATTTGATTTGTCGTATTACTCAATTGCGTTTGCTCTTTATAACATTTTTATTATTAATATTGTTTGTTTGGCGAAACACTTTAAATTGCAGGAAAAAAAAAACTTCACTCGCTAAAGGGCGGGATTATGGAGCGTGTTTTCTTGGCAAATTAAGCGATGAACTATACAGTTGAAGGATTATTTTGAGTTTTGAAGCTACTGTTAATTTTTTATGTGATCTGGCGAATAGTTTTAAATTCCAAAGGGACTTTGATAGAATTTTTTTGGGGGTTGAAAATGCGTACACAGTTGAAAAGCTGTGTACGCATTTTAGTAGCCGAAAAATGATCATTTCACATCAGAAGGGGGAGGGGGGCTGGATTTTTTTTAATTCAACGGACTTCCTTTAAATTCTTAGCACGGGCATTGCCGTACGTGTACTGCTAGTCCTTTATATTCAGACAATTTTTATTAACACGTTTGCGAAAGAGATTCTTTCTAAAAGAAATGATTCAAGTTCAACCGCACAGTACAAAAAATAAAAATCAGAAAAATAAAATTACGTTATTTGCTTATTTTGAAATGTGTACCATAAGTGTAGTAACTTCTCACACAAGCAGCCAACTTCAGTTAGAAAACACTAAAAATAAATGTTGAAAGAAATTGCTTTAACAGATGATATTCAACGAGCAACTTGCTCTAAGAACGCCTGATCCGTTAAAACTTTTCATTTAAATTTTATAACCTTATGAACATCATAAGCCGTTCTTCCACACAGAAACTAGAGAAAATTCCTATGAAAAGAGAAAATAACTCATTAGTCTTAGAGAACTTTATAATCACCCTATCTCGAACTCCACGGTTATTAATTTAGATCGCACATTTTACGTCGCTTCGAAAAATAACTTCTCTCCCTTGCAATTTTAAAGCGCTGTTTTAATAACTGCAAAAATGTTTCTTCGCGATCTTAATAACTTTTTAAAATTGACTGCGAAGAATTACGAAGAATTTCTAATAGAGTTCGAAGCAATCTGTATTTCAGCAAACTTAATTTTTAATTCTATCTGCGCTAAAACTTTATGAAAATCAGTTGCCCGGTGCGGGTTTAGAAAGTGAGAAAAAATTTCATATGAAATGTTTCAGAATTAATGAATAATGTCAAATTACTTTTATGAACTTATGAGAGACTCTTAATGTGTGATTGCTAGGAATTAAATTTGAAAATTCTAATCATTTCTGGTAGCGTAAATAAAATAAGGCACTACCAGAAATTCGCAAACGTTGCAATTGCGTGAGTCCCCCCACTTGACAGAGGCCTCGTAGTAGATCCAAAAAGGCACGACATGAAAAATATTTTTTTGTAGCTAAGGAGCACCTCAAAATGCACTTACGAAAGTCCCCAAAAACCAGTTAAATCCGATACTGATATGAACGGAGTTTTCAAATCCGAACGTCCGGTAACCCTAGATAAATATTTTGCTCTGAGGCGCTTCGAACTAAAATTTATGGGAGAGAGAAATCATCAATTTACCGAACGATTCCCTGAATTTTAATTCGAAGCTACTTGCTGTGTCGCCCGGCTCTGCACGATCTACCTCGAAAATAAAAGTTATGTCAAGTGACGCGTGTTCAACGATTAGGCTTGAACAAAATAAATAATAATAATAATAATAATAACAATAAAATTAAAAATCAGTATAATTTTGCGGCAGATTTCAGAAAAAATACCATAAAGGAAACATTTTAAATACCCCGATTGCAGGAAAAGCTTCAAAACAAAAGCCAGAATTTTATTTCTTCATATTCGAGGAAAAAAACGGCAACACATCTTTCTTCTCGATGATTTTCTTCACGCTGCAAATTTTAATAAAAGCATTGTTATGGAAAGTTGAATTAAAGCACTGAATAATATTTTGAGTGGAGGAAAGAATTCGAAAATTTGGGATTTTATGTCGAAATCCAAGTGTCATTATTAATAGTTTTAATTGATATCTCCGCTGATTATTATCGGAGGACTATGTTAAATAAACAAACATAAAGACGGGAAAATTACGAATATATCGATACCTGGTTCGATGGTCAGTTTACTGGAGTTCGGAAATAGTAACTCGGACATAGATACATACTGTCACTAAAATGACGAATAGGCATAGCTCAAAAAAAAGGAAAGTGAGTTATGACCACCACCGAAATGTCTAAAGTCGATTTTACTCGCATAATATGACCTATGTGCGTATCTCTACGATAAGTATTAAAAAAGTTATAATCCTCACACTGGTGACGGTTTCCAAACGATACAGTAAACTGAAAATCTTTAAATCGGTTTTCTGCAAAATGCTTAAAAGTGAGGCACGCCCATTCGTCATTTTAAAAACGATACATAGGAACATAAATACATACGCTCAGTTTTTAATTATATAATATGCACGCGTACCTGAATAAAAAAAAAAACATCAGGCATCTTTTTTTTTTTTTTTTATAATTTTTCCCAATTATGCCGAATAGGGACATTTTTGGAAGGTCATAGAGCTTCGCGAATTCCTACCGGCGGCGCGGCGGCGCGTCTCCAGTCACACTATGTCTTTCCAGCAGTACAGAACTTCCCCGAGATTCTTCGTATTCGAATTACGTTCGTTCGAATCGTTCCATTCGTTCATTACCTCCAAAGAGATGTGGGCAAGTATAACGAAAACTTTGCGTAGTAGTAATGATGAAACAACTTTTCAACATTCGAAATCGTGGCTCGGTGGTCTAGGGGTATGATTCTCGCTTTGGGTGCGAGAGGTCTCGGGTTCAAATCCCGGTCGAGCCCCTCATTTGGAACAAAGAGTATATATTTAGTATACGTATGAGTATAAGTTTTTTTAAAAAAAAAAATGCGCCGGATTAATATGCAGTAGAGGAGAGTGTTGTACCTTGGGACACTTTTCATGTTTTAATTTTTAACATCAATAATTTGAATCAAATTTAAAATCTAAAAGTCACATTAAAATACTCCAACACTCTTCTATGCAATATATTTTTTTTAAATTCAGACAGTTTGAAAATAAAATATTGCCAGATACTAAAAGTAAAAGTTCTAAGCCGTCCCAAGGTACAACACCCTGTTGTACCTTTGTACACATCATGTTGTACTATGGGAAAGTCTTCATGATTCAGAAAACAGCCATATACTTAAACTAAGTCTGCACCAAAAAACAAAAACAAAAAAAAAAAAAATCCCATGGTAGTGAACTAAATCATGAATAATTAATTATGAATTATTATCTATCATTAAATGCGTTTAAAAGACTACACAAGATTAGAACATTGTTCCTTGTTACTAAAAATATCTAATTTATTAAGAATCATGCATATGTTGTACCTTGGAACGTGTCCTAAGGTACAAAATGTTTCTCTGTCCCAAGGTCACCACGTTGTTATAGAAAAACCAAAATGATGGTCAATCAGGATACACTTTCATAAACGAAACATTTAAAGTACTACTCTTTTATAACAAAATAAAATTCAGTTATAGATTCTTAGAAATTACCAGTGTCCCAAGGTCAACAACATTCTCACCTACCGATCAATGGGCCACATTGCCGAGACTTCATAATCGGCAAAATTCTGCAAATTAATCGGAGGAAAAAATATTTTTCAAAACTTTTTTCAGCATACCTTCTACAAGAAATTATTATGAAACATTTGTTAAGTATTAGTACATTTGTATAGTAATATTACTGATTACTATAATATGTTAGTAGTATAAAAGTGTATAAAGTAAAAACAAAACAAGTTAGAAAGTGAGTAAAGCTGAATGGAAGTATTAAAGGATCATTTCCTTAGTTTAAGCTACGATACCCTCATCCAAGTTTTTGAAGACACAACATTTTCTTTGCAGTTCTTTATTCCTTTTAACTTTACATATGATTGATTACATCACACATTTTACAACTTACCCTTTAAATTAATAATTTTTGATTCAGCAAAAAAAAAATTATTATTATTCGAATTTTTCGCCACTATTGATGGATTTAATTCCTCTGTCGCAATTACCCCGAGCGAATTACCATAACATTTGCGCGTAAATTACCAGAACATGGATGAGCAAATTACCACAACATGGACGAGCAATTAACATAACATGTTGGCAAAAAAATCATCATCCATTACTACACACACGCACACGCCTATCTTCTTTTCTTTAATAATAATAAAGCTGAAAGTCTGTTTCTTGATGTCTTAGACATTAACTGTAAATATACAGACGAACCAAATGACCTTTTAATTTTCTACTACGGGCAAGCAGTTCGGGTACCTCTAGTAAAGAATAAAGGTCTTGAATTAAATGACAACTTATATTTGAAAAATAAATTTACAATAAAAGTGTTCCAAAATTAGCATGCTGACCACAGGCTACCTTTTAATGTTTTTAAATTTTCATATCTCGTCAAAATAATGTAGTTTGATTAACAATAATATGAAAATTGGTTCAAAGTTTGAAATTATTTTGGGAAAATTAGGAAAGTGGAAAAAAAATCGTCTCTCAGAAATAAACTACGTATTAATGACTTCCAAAGTCGAAATTGTAAAAGAAAATATATGATGGAGAAATTGGTAAAAAAAATAATCATTTTAATCATTTATCATATGTCGATTAATAAGCGTATTATCAACAGCCGGATAATCGGTAATTGGCCAATTTGGAAACCGGCTCATACCTTGTATGTACAATAAACTTATTAATGTAGCTGTATTTCATATCAATCGCATCGCATTTTTGGAATAAACGGATGTAAGTACTTGATATGAGGTAATTGGAGAATTTACGAACTGAACTTCTCATTTAGTAAGAATACTTTTAAAAGAATCTAAAGGGAAATTGTAAAAAAAAAAAAAGGAGGGAAAGAATAGGGTGGTTCAAAAATACATGCAACAAAAATTCTCCTAGATAATAGGACACCCCTCAAAATTTTTAGACTTGTGGATAGTAATATACTGGAAGAATTTTAGCTTCTTATTTCAACCGAGAGTGCTCAACTCCCTCCCCCAAGCTTCATAAGTATGGGGAGAGGGTTAAAAAAATACATTGAGCTGAAGAAACAATGCTACATATTTTAATATACACTAGTAATATGCATATACATTGCAATAAAATAATTATTTGTAAAAAAGCAGCTGGCGAAACTAAATGTTTCTAAATTTGTGGAATTTTCTATGCTACGGCTAATGTTAAATTAAGGGGTCATTGAGCGCTCTCTTAAAATTTGAGTAAGAAGCTAAAACTCTTACTGTTAGAAAGTCTAAAAAAATAGGGGTTGTAATGAACTTTAGCTGAAAAAAAGTTTTTTTGGAACCACCCCAGGAGGGAGTTTTTAATACTTGATCCGATTTCCACTCTTTGCCAAACATTAGTCAAAACCATGACCTAAAAACATAACTTTTCTACAAGCATTGAAATAAATGCATCGACACTTATGAAATGCTTCAGCTCTTTATTTTTCAAAAACTCAGACTTAATAAAAACCAATTATTCATACATTGGAATGTACCATATTCTGTATGTAAAAAATGGCAAAATAAATAACCATTAAAATGATAATTTACTAAAACAAAACTAATCTTGCATTTATGCAACATTATGCTACGTTGAAAAATGTTTTTGTTACATTTTTGTAATATCGGGACATGGCCCCACTCAATGGCCATGATCGGGAAAATTGCGAGTAAGTTTCAAACTTTTAAAAATTTTGTTTAATGAAAAAAGGTTTTTAAAATATTTCTTTTGTTCTACATAACACTAGAGACACAATTGCTAGGGGGAAACCTAATCTGTCAGCGTTGTAATGCTGTGATTAGGATTTGCATAGCCTTCACAATAATACCAGGTTAGGTTTGCCCCAGCTATAGCCACATCATTTGGGTAAATCGGGCGTCATGCTTTGCATGCAAAGTTGTCTTGACAGAATTTTCGGGAAATGTTACAATTGTTCTTGTGAAATTATTTTCTGATGATTTCACAATGTTGAGTAGTCAGCATTATGCCTCTAAACATTACTTAGTTACAAAATGTTACAAAATTAGAGTTCACCGGAGAGATTCACTCTAATCAGAATTACACCTTAAAACATCCCTTTGATGAAATTTCGCTGTATAGACATACACCCAAAGGCCCCCCCGTTCCTATCACTTGATGACATACCAGTTAAGGGGGCCCCGGGAATCGCTGTATAGACAGTGGGACAGTCAACTATATCGTTTCATTCTACGACAATGGAATTGCAAAAGGAAAAAGCAGCAGAAATGAACGAGAAAATATTCGATGGTTAAAATACTTAAATATATTATTCGAATCGGGTGATAAAAATAGAAAAACGACAATAAATTATCGATCTTGATGCAAACCGCGTAAAGAATATTACGTCGATTTTCCTTGCAACGGACCAATGGGAAGCGACGAAAATGTAAACAAACCTCAATTCTTACTATTTGACCACGGATTATATGGAATTGGCAAACATCCAGCTGAGGCGACTCCATCTGAATGAGGGGAAAAATAAAAATTTTATTCGCGTATTCCGCTCATTTGAATGGGACTCTGCTTAATTTAGAGGCTAACATACATCTGCAAAATCTGACATCCCGGAAAACTAATAGATGCTTCCATTTCCGCGTATAAACCGGATGTTTGCCTTTCCATACAATCTGTGGTTAGACAGTACGCAGCGTTTATTTTGTAATAGCAGTGCAGTATGATCAAGTTCAACAGCGTTAGTTTGATTAGAAAAAAAAATTATAGTTTTCTTTTTAAATTTTTTATATTTACATTTTTTATCGTAATAAAAACGTTTTTATTACGATAAAAACGTTTAACGTTTTTAACAATCTTTTCATAGCTGTTGGCAACAGGGGAACCGGCAACTAATGTTTACGTGAAGTAATGCTTCAAGTTAAAGCGTTGCTGCTTGGAAGCTCGGTCGAAGCTTTTTACTGTGTACGTGGAATTTAATGAAAAATAAACCTTATACTTTGTGAAAATATGCATCGGTACAGTTTCTCCTAACGAAGATTTAATTTTGAAACATAGCATTGCCAATAGCAAAATGAGCTGAAAAGAGGAACTAAGATAACAGAACAAGCAGCTCTGACTCAGAACATTACAGTATATGGTATTCTGTGATTTACAATTAGTAATATTCTACGTTCAAATACTTACTAATTGCTCAGATTTCAATTAAAAATAATTAATGATTACCTTTAATAGTTTAGAATACAATTATTTTAATTGGTACTTTTATGCTATGGTAAATACATTCGCTTTGATGGCGCTTGGCGACTCGTTCACTTTCTAGTTTCTACCAACTTGGTGGGGGGGGGGGGGGGAAGGAAAAAAAGACACATCGTTTACGCCGCCGCAAACGTTTGCTTCTTATGTTTTAATTTCACATTTTAAGGAAACTTTTATTGTTTCGACTGACTCGATATGTTTCTTTGGCGGATTAATTTACATTCTAATGGAGCTTTTTAAAGTTTTATTTAACGAATTCTTTTAATGGAATGTTTTGAAGTTATTGAAACGACACAATAATGTATGTCTTCGTCGAACAAAGTTTCTTTAACTTTGACCAAACATCCTGGCAATAAATGAAATGAAAAATAACCATCAAGATTTAAAATGCACTAACGGAAAAATACGCTTGGATTGCATAGAATGCAATTAAAAGTATGATTATCTGTTTAAAGTAATATACCTAAGATTTTGAGTTTTTCACGGTTTAATCTTATTATAACAAGATTTAAAAACATATGGTGTCAAAAACTTGACTGTTTCAAAATATCTTCAGCAGAAAACCTAATAGTGAATATTATGAATTATAAATTTAAAAAAATACAATTAAATTAAAGGAAGAAACAAATTATTTCGGAATGTTTTGCAGAGCAAAATGCTTTTTCTTTTCTGCATTTCAACTGCATAGAATCTTAATAACCAAATTAACTAATGCGCAACATTTGTATTTAAAAGAAATAGTTATCTGTTTTTTAGCTTACTCTTCCAGTAAAAGTCAGAGAAAGAAGAAAAAAGCATGAAAGAAGGCTTAATGCATCTTAAAAATATCGCGAAAAACAAAGAAAAAAAAGTCAAAAATAAATAAAATAATTAAATGAATATCGAAAATTTAAAAATTGGAAAGTAGGGTTTTGAGTTGGGGAAAAATGTCTGTCGATCTGTCTGTCTGTCGGTCTGTTTGTCTGTCCCCCTCTAATAACTTTTGAATGAATAGTCCGATTCGAACAAATTTTTTTTTGTTCGAAAGATCTCGGCGAGGACACCTCATTCCCATATTTCACTTTTTGATTCGAACTCTTTTTGTTCAATTTTGCATAGTTCAAAAAAACTTAACATTAGCGCCTACGGAGAAATTCAAGGCAATTCCGAACTGTGAGGCGAATTTGCTTCAAACAAACTTTGTAGGAAAAAAACTTTTGATGAAAAACTTGTATATAAAACATCTTTTTGATTTGAACAATTTTCCGTTCAATTTTGAACAGCTCAAATCCCTTAACATTAGCGCCTACGGGGAAACTGAAAGTCAATGTAGATTCTGTACTTGAAGGCGGATTTACTTTAAACAAATTTTGTTGGAAATAGCTCTTGACGCCAAACTCCAGACTCCGATTCCGAGAATTTAGGGGCACCTGACTCCGACTCTTGTGCCCGATAATTAATCGGACTCCGACTCCCCGACTTCGACTCTGACCTCTTAGCTTTGGCAAAAATTTATACACGGAGGACAGATGACAGATTCCGATTCTTGGATATTCGACTCCGACTCCTTTATCTCAAAATGAGATTGACTCCGACTCCGTAGCTATGGTTTTAACTGTGAAATAATTATTGTTGATATTACTTGTTTTTATTTTCACTCTAAAGTTTTAACTCAAGTATTCAGTTTTCGGCGAATAAACTCGAAGTCATTCATGTTTTTACATAAAGATATGCGCAGACGATTTTTTTTTTTTGACAATGAAAATTATTTCTTTAAGTTGGCATTTTATTGTTTTTATTTATTTTGGTAATTTAATTCATTTAAAAAAATTGTTTTTGGCAATAGAGGAAAAAGAAACGATTTTTTTTTTTTTGATATGATGCATTTATTTTAATAAACTTATTAATTTTAATTATTATTTTTTCGTTTTGAAAGCTGTTAAAGAATTTTTTTAATGGAAAAAAGTGTATAAGCTGCTTTGTTTAAAAGGTGCTGCTTTTTTTTTTTTTTTTTTTTTTTTTTTTTGAGCAATCGCGATTGCTTATTGTTCTTATTTGACCATTTTTGATGTTCCGTGCCTTTTTCAGCTTGGACCAGAAGCCTCTGCAACACCACCGCCCACCGTCCTCTGCAGGCGTCGCGGCGCGGCTGCTCCGGTCCTGAGCTATCCGCTTCTCCTGGTCGGAGGCGTCTATGTCCTACACACACTTACACTCACACATATACACATACACACGCCTACGTGCATATACACACAGATCCACGTACTGCCACAAGCCTACACACTTATATACACAACTATGCACACGTAACCGCCCAGGAGGAGAGGCAGGCTTGGGGGGGGGGGGGACAGGAGTTGTTTCTAGAAACAATAACTCCAATGAGTAGGGTCCTGTTTCAGTTCGTGATTGCGAAAAACATAATTTGAATTCAAAATTTCAGAATTCAAATTAATTTTATTTTGTTTTGTTTTTTGTTTTGTTTTTTTTTTATTTTTTTTTTAATTTTTAAAGATGAGTGAGGAATATTTTATTCCTAGAAATCAGCTTAAAAACTATTTTTGAAACAATTTGCGATTTTAGCTATTTTTTAGAATATTGATCAGCTACTAGAAAGTAGTATGGGTATATGGGAAAGTAGGCTCGTTTAGTTCTAGACAGAACTTCTTGTTAATCTATTCTTTCATATTTAAAAACATATTTTAAAAACAAAATGAATACTCTCTTACGCGGAAAATCTAGCAGACGATACTGGCGAAGTAACACAATATTTACGTTTCCCCTGATCATAATTGGTTAAGAGCTCTCGTACGTATGACGTCAATTCGTACGCTTCGCCAATAAAGATGGACGCTGCTTCACTGATAAAGATGAAATAGTTCTTTATTTTAATTTCAATTTTTTCATAAATGCAAAAATATTAAATCAACATATTTTTCCCTCGTAATAATATAGCTTTGTTTTGCAGAAAAATAAAATTTTACGTTTTGCACTTCCATTGTCGTAAAATTCTATTTCTAGCGATATTTTCTGTGCTGTACCACGGACTAGTAGTGAGCATTTAGTTTTTAACTTTTATCACGACGCATTTCTTAACGATTCGCTAGTGAAGGTCCGCTGTTGCCATTCCATGTTCCATAACTTTGCTTCGGTAATGATTCAAAAATGTATTCATAACACTCGCCTAAAGATGATAACAATTGCCATTTTGAATTCCTGTTCCCTGCTTTTACTGAATAAGCGCTTTTTAATTACGTTTACGAACAAGCTATCACTAGAATGCGTTCCAATTTTAATTATTGGTGGAAATGGTGCAAGCACTTAATCTTTTACTCTAATGATGCAATGTTAAAAATTCCGAGTTAGTTACATCTTTGTATTATTTTAAAAACAAGCGTCAAACTTTGACATAATTAATATGATTGTTCAGGCTCACGCACCCCGCCAAGTGCGCCCCGGTGATTACATTTTATGATCACGCAAAAAGAGTGCACTGATATGTATTTTTTCAGAGGCAATTAACAAGCGAAACCACGTTCATCTTTTTTTTTTTTTTTTCGGCGGGGACATTTCATTGTTTATTCCACTTACATTTCATTTTTTTCTCGAGTTTTAACTTTTATGTGAGCACAGTGAATGCCAAAAGCATCCTACCTGAAAATTTTATCAAATATTTCGGTCCCTCAAATCAATGACAGTTCTTTCCTGTATGTATATTTAAAGATTATTTCTCAGTTTACTTTCTCCGTCATAATCCCTGCATCTGCTTCCAGTTTTTAATTGTTCTCAAAAATAATGAAAAATAATAATTATTTATAAAGTTATCATACTTCCGCTATTTAAATGTTCGCAAAAAATGAATAAATAAATTTATAATAAATTTAACAAAGATTACGTTCGACTAACTCGACCGGTAGCTACCGGCTAGTAGTTGGTTGATCACGTGACAGCTAATGATCACGTGCGTCAATCAATAGCTTAAAATGGTAACCGGTAGATCGTAGAGCGCTGCGGTTAGTGACCGGTCAATAACTAGTCGATCGGTTGAGTTCGTCGAACGCAACCAAAATAGTTTCACGGTCAAACTTAATCAAGCATACATTTGTGGACGTTTTTAAAAAGCTTTGTTTTTTCACTATTCGCAACTCCAAAACTCGAATACGCTACCTTATGGTGATTAAAAATACTACCGAAAAAGGTAAAACACCGTTCCACGTGTTTTACTTGGGGTAAATTACAGGCTTCAGAGAGTTAATGGTGTAATGTAATTTCAGAGCAATAGAAAAGAAAGCCTCACACAAACACGATGAAAAATTACTCTCATTCATTAAGCTTCAAAGCAAGTTATAGGTTACAACACTTGTTTGTTTTACCTTTTTCATCCGCCATTAGACAGGGGCTGCAGCGCCCCCTAAAGTTTATTGTAGTTTCGAATACTTGTTCTAATGTGCTTTTAAGTTCGAGCATACAAATCAACAATATTGAAAAGGGATTTATAAACCATTCTCTATTTTTATGCCAAAAATATTTTTATTGAAACAAAAGTCAAAACTGGTTTTTTTTTTTTTTTTTCGAAGAAAGACAGGTAAGTGTGCTTCAAATTTCAAAAAGTCACACCTCAAATAAATTTCAAAGCGTAAAAACTTTAGAATAAAATATATTGTTTTTTAGTTTTAAAGACTATTTTCATTAGCTTGGTTAACCATAAAATGCAAGTACAGTCGGATCCCGACTTACGCGAGTGATGCGTTCCAAGACTCCTCGCGTAAGTCGAAATATCCCGTTGTGGAAAGGGGAGTGGATATGATTTTTTAAATTCCATATCCAACTATTTTAGACATTTTAAGCACCTTTTAAACTGTTTTGGATTATTTTTTAACTATATATTACCGTTTCGTACATAAAGAGCTGAATTTTTACCGTATTTTCAAAAAAGCTGCATCATTGAACATAAAATACTGTTACGATGCGCAAAATCAATGATCAATTGGATAGAGAAACGTAAAATAAAACAGTATGGTACATACAGTACGTAGTAATAAGATAGACCTGAACTATAACAGTATTGTACAGTAGATACAATTATAGTTACATTTATAACTTAAAAATTGAAGATGATGTTTTATGCTGCGCAATCTGATAGAGTTTGGGGCAAGAACGTGATAGGCCACACTTTTGAAATTGAACACTTTTTGTTCTAAATGCTGCTTTGATAATTGAAATAAACATGACAATGGATTATGTCATCGTCAGAAAAACGTATCTGGTTTTAGTATTGCAGAATACAATACTAAAACCTACCCTAACACTTGTATGGTAGCCATAAAAAATATTTGTAGAATTTTTCAGAAGTTGGAATTTGGCCTACCGGAAGTTGATCTTAATACCTTTATGTTTATCTTACTTCTAAAGCAACCATTAAAATTAAAATTAAATGCTTAAAAGAAGAAATAGACGGTATGCAGCTCTGCACGAGTAGCTTTTATCATACCGCCTATATTTCTTCTCCTCTCAACTTTTAATTTGAATTTTATTGGCTGCTTTAAAATTAACATAAACATAAAAACATTAAGATCATCTTCCATTTTTGAGTGTTGCAACCAAGAAATCATATAGTTTTTTTAATTCATAGTTTTTAGTGCGAACCAAGCTTATAGAAATAAGTCTTTAGAATTAAAAATCATTTTTTGTGTTTTATTTACTGTTCTGCTGAAAATAATTTTTAATGGCAACGATATTTAAGATGTAATCCTTACACACTTACGGTCTCTTATATCATTGAAGATCACTTCCTCTGCGAACCCATCGGGAAAATTATCGATTGTGATCCCATAGTTTTATAAGAAAGAAAGAGAAGGAGAATATGACAGGAAGTTATGCCCTTTTAAAGTTTTTAAAAATCACCATCTCTCTTTGATATTACAGGCTTTTTTTCTTTCCATTTTATGATTTTCAGTTTCTTGTCCTTTTCTCCTTACTTAATTATGTTGCAATACGTTTTGCAATTAGTTCTTAACATTATTTTTCCCTCACATTTGGTTTCCGTTCAATTTATCTATTGTAAAGTTGTTTCATGCATTTCAATCCACTCAGGGAAATGAAAATTCACTGCAATCAGCAATATGTTTCACAATATCTCGTAATTACAAATTTTAATAAAACTAGAGCTCGCTGTTCAAATTCACTGCAGTCAGAATTATGCCTCAAAACATCACGTTATTACAAAGTTTAATAAGCGTCACTCCCCCTTCCACTTGTTCTTTTTCTCTTCTTCTTTTTAAAATTTAACACATTGCTTGCAAAAATTAATCAAGAAAATAAATTATGATATAACTTTTAAATGAAAATAAAATAATTGCATTAATTTTTGGAAACAAAGAAAACTTTACTTTTGGATTCTTCAAGTACCACGAGGAAAATAATTAAAGGATTAACTGACGAACTACCCAAGTGCTTCATACGTAAGATTAGGAATGCACAAAATTAGTTTTCGTTCTCCATTGCTCTCACTTCACTATTTTTATAAGTTAAGTAAAACATGAAAAAAGAAGTGTCCGATACTTTAAACAAGTATAATGCATGAATCGAATATGCAGCACTCGTGCAATTACAAAATTTGAAGTTCTTATGTTTTTTCTGTAAATTTTTCATTGTTTACTTGTCTTTTTTTTTAACTAGGGGGCTCCACCCACCTGCTCGTTAGCGCTCAGCAACCCCCCAAAGATTGATTCGCAATCTTATTTTATTTTCAGAGATATCGTCAATTAGAAGGAATCATATAAAAAACGATTTACGAGTTCCGTTTGGAGCAAAAAGCACCCCTTTCTCGAGTTTTAAACTAACTTGTACTAACTTGCATAATTTGAATTCCAGATGTAAAAATTCAAATTAATTTCTTATTTATTTTAATATAAAAAGATTAAGATTATATTATCACTATTCGTTTGAGTTAATCGTTTGCTTGAACTGCGTCGGACAAATTTATAATTATTGTATTTTCTTAACTTGTTCTTTTTCGTACGAACAAGCACGGAGACAAATTGTTAAAACCGTTCAACTCATTGTTAATGTAAACGGTATTGTTTGATGCATATAATCAAAATGTAGGAAAATAATGCGTGAAGAGTTAAGACTTATTTTAGCGTTATATGCACATTTTCGCCAAATGTTGAAATGTATTAAAGTACACAAAACGGGTTATTAGCTAAAATATTACGAGGTAGGTTGTGGTAAAAACAGGGTTTAAATATTCACCGTCTTACTTTGCCTCTCTATTTCACTTTGCCTCAAATTCCCCTGCTATTAAGTTTTCATTTAAATTTTATAGATATTGAAAAAAAAAGCAATTTTATAATAAAGCGTGGAAAATCCAACTAAATATAGCGTTGTCGAATTTTCCAAAAAATAGCAAATTGATTAAAATACTTGTATACATAATTTTATGCTCATTTACACATTCAACAGGAGTAAATTCGTAAAGTTTCCAGCACCGGAACACCAATGAGAAATAGTTGAATCCTGAATAGCAGCTAATTCTGTAATAAAAGGGAATTTGCTTTTCATGAAAACAGTACCGATCCGATGCGTCCTGTCACCAATTCCACCCTAATTCACAGAGATATAGAGACAAATCTTTTGTTTACTCTTCATGTCCATTTAGTATAAATAAGCCGCTGAGATCTGTATTCATTCCAACTTTCCAATAAATGCTCTTAATATGCTTGAAGATGGCTCGGCGTATTTATAAGGCAGTAGAACATTTCTTTCGTTTAAATATTGATACATAATAAGTTTCGTTTGGGTTTTGAGTTTGAAGAAATAATGAATTTTAGAATCTGCCTTTACTATTTGATTGCTTTATTGTGAAGATTAAGGAACTATGCTGACGTTGCCAAAGCTCTCCAGAGTACAGCATGTGATCAAAATACAAATTTTTGAAAAATTACGTTGCCACAAGGTCATTTTACACTTATGACTAATCGACAAGAGTTTTATGCAATTTAGAATCCGAACACAATAATTACTGTTGAAATTAAACATTTAAAATTAAGTTGTTTGCACTTATTCCAAATAACCTTCGTTCTTTGTAAAATAATTATACATAAATAAACGAATAAATAGTCAGAGAAGTATGTACTTAGATTGAAAACATTGCCATTATTTACCAAGATGGCTTAATACATATGATGGTTTATTGACTTTTTCCTGGCCTGCTTTGCATTTTAAAAATCCTAAAAGCTAACTTAAATCATAAAATAAAAGAGTTTTAACTTTAAGGAACAAAGGCTGTTTAATAAATTTTAAAGGCTATGAGATACATTAGGAAACTAATGGAAACTGGAAGAAAACTGTGTGCAACCACAAATGTTAGTTACATCTAAACCATGAAATAATTAAATAAAACTTTTATCACACGCTGGTGACATTCTGCAATGATAGAATAAATCTATTCACCCTCAGCGCAACAAAGACCAGCGCTTTCATTACATTCCAAAGCAAAATAAAAGCGTCCCATGGCCAAACATTTGAAAAGGTTGTTGGCAACGGCATATTGAGGAGAAGAGGAAGCAATTAGTGCGTTTTCGAAAAACGAATGCTTGCTGTTATCAGGAGCACGCTTAAAATTAGTTTTCATGCCACATAATTCTTTTGTCAGGATTTTATAAAATTAAGGAATGTTTGAACGAAATATTTTCCCTCGCCAAATGACTGCTATAAATAAATCAGAAAGGAGTGAAGGGAATAATTAGTCCGTTCAAGTACTGCTGGTATCGAACCAATTTTTTTTGCGAGTTTTCGATAATGGCTTACAGCTTCTTTCCTAATTATTGGTATTGAAAATCAATTTCGAATTTCCTCGGATTTTATTGCAAGATTTGCTTGTGTGAAATGATAATGCTTTTATATTGAGGTCACGGCTGTATTCAAAGGGGAGGGTTATAGGGTTCAAACCTCCTCTGAAATGTTTTCCATAGTATTCCAAAAAAAAAAAAAAAATTTTCAATGTTTTTTTTTTTTTTTTTTTTTGCAATTTTATTGGACAAATGAAATTGTATTATTTAAAAACTGTACAAACTTAGTTCTGTACCTGCAGTATTTATTTTGTTTTTTAATCTCAATCGCTAATAAAAACAGCAAACATTTTTTTTTTAAATTTCAAAAAGCCATACTTTATGTGTAACATATTTTATAAGTGTGCGAAAATAAATAAATAAATAAATAAATAAATAAAATAAAATAACCAGTATTATTTTCAATGCGCTTATATAAGTGCACGCACCCAATCTTTTAAATTATTAAAATTCATCGATTATACAGGGTTAGCATAAAAGAATATCCCGGTTTTAAAATTTATATTTCATAAACTAGTACACTTATCACTCTAAAAGGTACATAAAATAAAGATAAACAGTCCAAGTTTTCTTTTGAACTTACGTAACTACTTAAACGTACACGTTCCGTACTAGAGCAGCTAGAAATTCCTTCTGGAGGGTGTTTTTTGGTCACAGTAGTCCTTACACGTGTATTAACTACTGTATTAGGATTGGCAACAAGGTTGAAACCAAGTTCTCTGTTGGGGGGGGGGGGGGTACCTTCTAATCCCATCCTCCACTTCGCTGTGCCACTGACGTTCCGCAACGCAGAATTGGCCGCGGTGTACAGTATCCTTTATGCGTTGGCCAACCAGATCCCGAAATCTAACCCTATATGATTTTTTCGCATGGGGTTTCATCAAAGACAGTGTTTATACACCACCATTGCAAAAATTGAAAGATCGCATATGTATAGCATTGCTAAAAACTGACACTGAAACACACCAAAATGTATGTTAGATGTGTGTCGCGTGACGAAAGACACACACATCGAACTTTTGTGAGTGAGCAAACGACTTCGACACTTGCTTTTATTTTATGCATCATTTGTAGAGCTAAAAGAAAGAAATTTATGAAATATAAATTTTTAAAACTGAGATATTCTTTTATGCTAACCCTGTTTAATAGGTGCAAAAAAGTCATGTGATTTACACATCGGATCTTATTTCCTCATTTTGTACATTAATGCATCTTAATGGCCTTGAAGTCGCTCCCTGTTTTCTGTAAGTAATCTATTGTAACAAAAATCAAAAGAGTATAGAAATGAAGTCACTGTGACCGTGTTTTCACATCATAAAGAAACAAAAGCATTCAAACACATATAAACGTAATACCATATTATAAACTCCCTGTGATGTATTATATACTAGTGGTACCCACACGACTTTGCCTGTAGTAGAAAAATTAAAAGGTCTTTTGGTTCGCCTGTATATTTACAAATAATGTATGGTGAATTTTCTCGCCAATTGGCTTGTAACCATCTTACGGTTCCACGTTATGATAATTTCGTAATTTACTCGTCCGTCTTATGATAGTTTTGTTCTTAAAATTGGAATAAAAAAAGAACCACATAGAATTTTTGAAAAATCGCTTCGAGGTGCACACCCCCATGTTACAAACTAAACATTGCGCCAAATTTCATGAAAATCGGCCGATCGGTCAAGGCGCTTTGAGCGTCACAGAGATCCAGACATCCAGACATCCTCCGGACATCCAGACAGAGACTTTCAGCTTTATTATTAGTAAAGATGCATGTAATTCTACAAAATTTTTGTGTCCGACATTATTGATTGAGTTGCGTTTTCCACCAACCAAAAACTCGCATACCACAGGTTGGAAACGCTGGTTTAGAGTAATAAAATTTGCTCGGCTTAGTTCTTTTGGATCGATGGAAAATTCAGCATTTTGAACAAACTTCTTAAAAATACATTTATAAAAGTACCAAAATTTAAACATGAAAAGAACATCTAAAGAATTTAAAGCATTTCGTGTGCTCCAGTGTCGAACAAGCGCCGCTAAAAACTTAGTGTTGCTTTTTGCCAGTTGGTTTCTCAATTCCTCCGGAAAGCGTAAGAAACTTGATTCTTACGCTTTCCCCTCATTTCACTTATTTTTTGAGATATGTATTTCTTTGTTTTTAACACTCGTACCTTATCCATAGTTTCACGTACAGCTCGCCGTTCCGTGCATGCACAAAAACGTTGAAAGTTTTTAAACCAATGAATGGCCAGTTTTTTTCTCAGACTTTAACTGACAGATAGATCATAAAAGAAAAAAATTTCAAATTTGTTCGAAGAGTAATATGAAATCCCTAACTAATTATTGCAAAGAGCTACTCCTATATTGAGTCGCTAATTTTGAATGCGGAGAAAGTTCATCTTTTATTATTGCTCGATATTTAAGAGTGCAAACAAATGAATGAAAAACATTATAAGTATTAATAGACATATTTTTTTTGCATTTTGCGGTATTGCATAGCGTAAGTTTATAATCAGTGTTTGTAATGCTTTCTTAAAATATGAAATATTTATTATAACTAAATGGTATTGCGTCGCATTAAAAAATAACAAATTATCTTAAGCGGTAATTAAATTATTTATGAAACTTGGTTCTATCACTGATTTCCAATATCAAAGATACACAGATAAAATTATCCTACGAGTGCAACATGATGTTTAGTCATCAACTGTTTTTGCCATATGGCAACTGGAGTTAAATTTTACCGCACGGTTTACTAATTTCAACCGAAAAAGGTAGGGGAGACCGGGGTTAGTTGTGACTTTTTTTCTATATTTTTTCAACGCTCAAATATTTCAATTATTTACACGCATGAAACTTTAAACTGAATCTAGATAGTTTAGCATTCATAACATATTTAAAAAAAATGATTAGAAGCCACTACTCCAAAATATTTCAAGTTTTTTGAATAGATGTAGATTGTAACAACTTACCCCACCACGGCGGGGCATGTTGCTACAGTATATAAGGTTAGTTGTAACATGAGATATATTTTAGTAATGAAATGAATTTTACACGTTTTCTGGTTTATTCTGTTAAATTTTAAAAATTCTTAACCACGTTAAAAAACAAAAACTTTTTGGCTTTACAGATTTACTTCATTAATGACTTTTCTAATAAACTGTCATCATCATTATCATGGTCCGCGGGGTTTATGTTTTGGACCCAAAAATGGATCTTTCTACCAGGGCCGGACTAGGTCCCCTAAAAGGGCACCAACCTTGTCTCTGAAAGGGTGCAAAAAAAACGAAAAAGACACAAAGGCGCACAAGGGTCAAATAAAAATTTTAAGAAGTCGCACAGGTGTGAGGGAGCAAAAAGATACATGCGCATAGGTTCGACGGAAGGGCACAAAGAAAAGAAAGCGAAGGCGCACACGTTCGAGGGTACAAATGAAAAAAAAAAACGGAGGTGCTCAGGATCAAGGGCGCAAAAAAAGAAAAAAAACGACAACGCATAGATTTGAGAACCAAAATAAAAAGATAAAAAAACGAAGGCGCGCATGTTCAAGGACGCAAAAAAAAAGAGAGAGAGAGAGAGAGAGAGAGGCGCTCACACACATTTAAGGAAGCAAAAAAAAAAAAAAACGAAAGCGTACAGGTTTGAGAGCGCAAAAAGAAACAGGCGCACAGATTCGAGCGGAGGGCGCAAAAAAAAAAAAAAAAAAGAAGGTGCACACGTTCGATGGCACAAATGAAAAAAAATGGGAAATAAAAAGGTTCGAGGGCGCAAAAAGAAAAAAAGCGCTCAGGTTTGAGAGCGTAACAAAGGAAAATAAAAAAGGAACTCAGGATCAAGGGCGCAAAAAAACCCGAAAGCGCACACGTTCGAGGACACAAATAAAATAAAATGGGAAAAAAAGGTTCCAGGGCGCAAAAAAAAAAAAAAAATGAAGGCACACGTGTTCAAGGACGCGATTTGGAAGGCGCTCATTTGAGGAAGCAAAAAAAAAAAAAGAGAAAACCCCCCGAAGGCGTACAGGTTTGAGGGCACAAAAAGAAACAGGCACACAGGTTCGAGGAAAGAGCACAAAAAAAGAGGAAAAAACCGAAGGCCCACACGTTCGATGGCACAGATAAAATAAAGTAAAAAAAAAAAAGGTTCGAGGGGACAAAAAACAAACCGCTCAGGTTTGAGAGCGCAAGAAAAAAAAAGGAGCTCAGGTCAGGATCAAGGGCGCAAAAAACCGAAGGTGCACACATTCGACGGCACAAATAAAATGAAAAAAAAAAAAAACCGGTCCTATAGCGCAAAAAAAAAGTGCTCAGGTTTGAGAGCGCAAGCAAAAAAAAAGGAGCTCATGGCGCATAAGGTTTTTTAATTTCGTCAAGGGAAACACGTGGAGGCGCTATCACGTTAGTTAGGGCAGTGACTGCTTGCAGGCGCGGATTGGCCTGCGGGCCGAGGCGCCCTCGAACGTCCTCTGTGTGCCTTGTTTTTTTGTTTTTTTTTTCTTTTGGCTTCCTCAAACTTGTGCGACCTCGTTTACTTTATTTATTTACTTTTGGCGCTCTTGAACTTGCGCGCCTTCGTTTTTTTTCACGCCCTTAAACCCGTGCACTTTTGTTTATTTTGCACCTTTAAAACCTTTGCGCTCCCTCAGTTCGTTCGTGCCCTTTGGTAGTTAAGGTTAGCGCCCTCTTGGGGAACCCAGTCCGCCCCTGCCTGCTTGTCGATCTTTGTGATTTATAATCCTCTCCAAGAATATTGTCCTCTCTCTTCTCGTCTTTCTATGTCAGCGCCAGTAATAATGGTCCGCATGCATGTCAGTATCCAGTATTTCGTGCTCGTGCCTCAACGAGAAAAATTTCCTGAGACAAGCTAAAACTGAAAAAGAATTTAAAAAAAAAACATTTTGATGTTGATTTAGTTATACATCCGTAGCAAAGTGCCGTCTTAATTTAAAAAAAAAAAAAGCATTTTCGATGTTAATGTAGTGTTACAGAATTTGTCGCCCCTAGCAAAGTGCCGCCCGGGGCGAGTGCCCCCTTTGACCCCCTACGCTACGCCACTGGAGCTACCTGCAATTACTTCTGTATCCACATCCAGGTATGATTCTTTAGTTGTTTTGCCCTTGTTCGTCTTATTTTTATAGTCCCCCGCCATATCACATTTAGAAAGAAACATAATATTAAATTAAAACTTTCATGAGGCAAGTTGTTACTTGTAACAACTGATCCCAACGAAATTGTAACAACTTACCCCATACGACGCCACTTCAGTTCTTGGCACATATTACTGGTATTATATCTTTGTACAAAACTTTTAAATATGTTAGCACTTACCTGAAAATGTAGGCTTTCACGTGGTATAGAAATAATTTCGTTATCTGCAACGGCTTCGTCACAAGTAGAAAAATAACAGAGGAAAGAAAAATTACTTCCAGACTCAAAAAACCGTTTTCCTTGAGCACTCTCCATGCTACTGACTGCAAGCTCTCCAGAGATTGTCAGGGAATGCAGATGGATGAGTGCTATCATCTACTGCAAGGAAAGTCAGTTTCTCCTGGCGGTTATTTTTAAATTCGAATGTAACAACTTACCTTGTGTAACAACTAACCCCGGTCTACCCTACTTGCACGACTTTTAAATTAAGCATATATAGAATACTGTAAAGAGCTAAACTATTTATCTCCCAAGTTATGATTTTTTTCACTCTAAATTGTTAACCAATAAAAAGACTGATAAATTGTATCTATAATTACCTTATCTTCATTTAAAAAAAAATTAACGTGCCTCACTTTCAAAAGAAATGATTCATTTCATTAAATGAAGCCTTATTTAAATCAAAAACTCCTATTCCCCCTGGAAAAAAAAGAAAAATGAAACATGCACGTGATTTCTGACATTTTTTAACATTGTTCATACAGCTTTTATACCCATTTTCACGCATAGTTTTTGTTTTTAAGATAGTTCAAAAGTTCACCATCAAACTCATTCATTCCTTTAAGAGGAATAATAAGTTGAACAAACTAATTATTTCTCTTGTGGAAACTCAACATTCCGATTCGTTTATTACCGTCGTTTGCAATTAAAATTTCGAATTAAAACATTTCTTAATTAAGGACGTATGTAAGGGAAAATGAGCGTGCTGCGAAAATAACCTTAAGTTCCCTCCTGGAATTAATAATAAGAACAAAGGAATACAACCTTTAATATTAAGGATTTTTTTCCTTGCTCAAAATTTTTGATTAGCTTCTTTTGAAGAACAGTTTGTAGAGTCGCTTGATAAAGCACGTATTTTTGTAAAGAAGAGTTAAATATTCTTTTATTTCATAGTTAAATTAGTAGTAATTATGAAAGTATTGAGCCCCGCTCTTGTTTTGGGTTGTTGTCAGGAATCAGTATGAATCGAAATTAGATCTACATTTAATTGTTCTTAAATAACCATATGTGAAAGTCCTAATGACATCAGGTTCTTATTCTGACTTTTTTTTTCTAAAAAATGATACTCACTACTCAACACAGAACCGCACATGCACACTCAGTGCAGTAGTTATAAAAACTTTGGAAATTCTCCGAGACCCCCCTCAACCCCACCCCACATCATGGAGTGATAATTATAAGTTGATATTGTCAAAACGTAGACCAAGTAGTGACTTCATCTTAAGCCAAAAAACTGAACCTCATCATTTCCCTCTGTGTTTGAGATACGTTTGAAATAATTTAGGATCCATTAATTCCATGCTCCCCCTTGCATTTTAGATCTCGCAACGACTCAGCACATATGCGTCTAGAGCAAATGATATAAAATGCGTTCATAGTTTTTATTTGTCTATTGTACACAGTGATGTTCCCATCAATTTTTCTAAAGGTTACACTCCCGGTAATCCATTATGCACGTTATGTGTATTTGATCAGAAGCGTTAAAAAAAGAAATTCCTGAGGGTTTAACCCAAGGATGATAGAGTTCCGAGTTTTCCAGGGAGAAGAAAAACTGATAAAACTAAAGTTAAATATTTTCCTTCTGATTCGAAAATTAACTGTAATGAACTACCGCTGTAACGATTAATAGCTACGTGCAGCTATAAGGGTCCCTTGATTAAAATTGTAACCGGTAGCTAAATCATTGCATCCGAGAAACGACATAAAATAAATTCTTACCAGTCGTTTATCTTCTACTTCCCACTATTACCTCTGGGAAAACCACTGCAGGGTAATGGTTCAGGAATAACTAGAAGGTTTTAGGAATTTCTTTAACTGTTTTATTAAAAAACGGGATGAAAAAAACCTGGTTATACACTGTTTAAATATATTTACAAAATATTGCTGCCGATAGGCACTGTCTTCATTTCCTTTTTCCTTAACTTTGCCACGTGGTGTTGACATTGCCGACCGATGATTCCGTAGCCAAATATCTATGTAAGGTCACACATTGAAATCTGCAACCGAAGGACCATTTATTGATACTAGTGTTCGCCCAGTGATTGAAATTCGACCATATTCATAAATGAATATTTGAAAAAACTTGAATGAATTTAACTATTTTTAATATTTTTATTTCTACTCTTACTCATGTTTATTGCATATCGGGAGAAACGTACAATTTTTATATGTACATACAATATCAAACAGTAATAATTTATTCCAATTTTACTTTTTGTCTGCTATTCTCAAAATAAATGGGTGAAAAGGGATATTTCGGTAATAGGGTCGTTTCTGGAATTTTAAAAGTATTTTTTTTTTGTACGAACATACTTGAAACATGGATTTTAGCCATTTTTTAAATAATTTGAAAAAAAAATATTTCTTAACAATTCTTTTAATCCGTGCGCAGATTGAAATTAACTTTTTACGCTTCTGCACATTGCATCAAAAGCGAAGAAATGCTTTGAGATTTTATTAATGAGATTAATATCTCCGTTAATTTGGGTTCTATTTCAAAAATTTTTATTGATGACACTAAAACTCGACTAGAGCTACTGAACAAAAAAAATGAAGGAAATCAGTTCACAAACAAAGGAGAAATCGAACGGTTTGCCTATCTCTACATAATATAAAATGAAGTCTCTAAAAAGCGTCTGTGTGTTTGAACTCGCAAAACTCGAGAACTACCCAACCGATTTCACTGATATTTACAGAGTTTGTTCCTTTAAGTCCTGAAAAGGTTTGCAGACCAGTTCGAAAAAAATTCGATGAATAGTTCTTTTTTATTGCAATTTAGGCCCAATTTTCACGTAAATTCCCAAATGAGGGGATGAAAAATTACTTGCACATATTAATGTTACATATCGTTGGAAATTGTAGAGTTTTCTGCATTCTACGCAATTTGTTTCAATGCTCTCACTTATTTACGGCAGGAGTTATTTACGTGTTTAGGTCGAATATTTTTAGGATTAGCTGAAATTTAGGCACTACTTTCTTCATTTAACATACAGTGGCTCCCAAAAGTGTTCGTACACTTTGAAATTTTTTAGTAAAACCAAAATAACGGGAAACTGAATTCGAATATGAAGTCCAATATTTTTTTACATCATTCCTACGTCATTTTAAATAAAACCCTGTAGTTTTTAAAAAATATTGACGGATCTTCTTTTTAAAATGAGCCAAAAAACGAAAAGACAGAGAAATAATACACCACAAAAGTCATCGTACACTCAAACATTTTCGAATGTGTTCGTGATTAAAACTATCATATGTCGTTTTTTTGTTATTTTTGCATTGTGTTAACCCTTAAAAGTCATTTGACTTGAATTTTTTGTTTATTTATTCCTTATTTTTGTGCTTATTACTTCAAAATGGCTGGTATTCGTAAAAAAACCATAAGTACCATTCGAAATTTGAATTTTTTAATCACAGTAGCGCTAAATTGGTTTGAAATGTCTCTAAATTAGTTATTTTATTCCATTCTATAGTAAAGTGCTTGATAAAATGCTATAAAGAAAAGAATCGGACCGAAAATAAGATAAGAAAAGGTCAACCAGCAAAGTTGACAAAGCGTGATCGGAGATTTACAGTTAAAAAATTTATGAAAAATACACATTTGAGTGCTGTAAAAATTTCTGAAAAGTTAAATGAAAATTTTTACATTTAATTTTCTCCTAAAATTGTTCGTCAAGTTCTCTGATTAGCTGGATTAAAAGGGACCTCTTCCCGCAGAAATTTTCTTGGCCGTGCGAAAAACAGAAACCTTACGCTTTTCGTCGCAAAATCAATGATAAATAAGCTCAAAACGTTTGGGAATTACGTCGTACTTGCATATAAAAATAAATTCAACATTTTTGGTAAATTGTTGTATAATTGTTAGTAGAAGAAAAAATTAGGAACTTAATCTTAAGAACTTAGTTGGACCAGTTAATCAGGACGGTGAAGGAGTTCTTGTGTGAGGGTGCATATCAGCATTAGGACTTGGTAGTTTGGAATTTTTTGATGAAATAATGAATAATGCTATTCGTTTAAATGTTTTAAAAACCAATTTTAAACTGTTAGCCAAAAATTTGGTTATCGGAAATTACTTTGTTTTTTATCAAGATAACGATAAGAAGCACACGGTTTTCAACGTTTGCCTCAAGTGCCTCAAAAATTGTCCTAAAGTTTAGAAAATACCCCTTCAATCTCCAGATTTGAACTTATTGTAACATATTTAGAGATATCTGTAGGCTAGATTACGAAAATACGCTTTTGAAACGAAAAGAGAGCTAGAAACAGTAAGACTCGAAGTGTGGTTGAACACTTACTCGGAAATTACGCAAAAAAAAAGACATAAAAAAGAATGAAATTTATTCCCAGGTGTTTAAAAGGTGTTGTTGATACTGCATGATATTCTACTAATTAATAACTTTATCAAAAGTTAGATTATTCAATAATATATAGACATTTTATAAAGTGTACGAAGACTTTTGTGAGATAAAATTTCCGGCACTTTTTGGTTTTCGATTTTTAAAAAATTAAGTTTTAATATTTTTAAAAAACTTTTCATGTAGTTTTGTTAAAAAATGATCATTAATCTTATAATTAAATACCTATTCCGAAACATTAATTCTAACCAATGGATTGGGGCCTATTTCGTTGAAAGTCGTAGGTGTACGAAGACTTTTGGGAGCCACTGTATCAATAAAAAGTGACGGAATCGTCCCACAATTTTCTTTTTGACACCATTGGAAAAAGCGGCATTTTTTACTCCAGATTCATCTCGACCCTTGGTCGAAAAACTGACCGTCTATCTCGAAAGGAAAGAAAGTTACAAGCCTTTTTATACCAAACTCAAAAAATCTCATTTTCCATTCAAATTGTTAATTATTTTCTTTCACATTTTAATTCCTTAAACTTATTTTATTTTGTGTTTCCATGGTTACGCTTTTTAAGTCCATCTTTCTCGATTTAATTTCTTAAAAGTATTTCGATATCTGTCGTCAATGTTCGGAAGATAAATTTTGCATGATGTTTTTTTTTTCCATTTATTCATTTAAGCCTGATTTTTTATGTCTGGATGATTTAATGGATGTCTAAACGATCATCAATTTTATGACTGGATGTCTAAATGATTTAAGCCTGATTGTTGAACATGCGTCATTTGACACAATTTGTATTTTCATGGTAAAGAATAGCAGCTAGTTAATATATATAAAGATGAACATTAAATATGATACATTTTTTATTGTTAGACGATTCCTCAAATCTGTTATGGTCAGATTCATGTCCGAAAACCCATGTTCACATTCAGCTGTTGCTATTGGTAAAATGTTCAGCACTTTGAAAAGAGTATTCCGCGTACGGGTCAACTGTGCTTTCAAATTCATGCAATCCAAATCGTCTTGCTACTCTTTTAACCTCACTTTCCCCTTTAGAGTCCGCATTATCTCCTTGAAATACTTGACCAATTACCTAAGAAATAAAATAATAATGAATTGTGTGTGTGGGAGAGTGGTCAAATATGAGACAGTGTACACCACTGGTTCCCAATTTTTTCTATGTTCACGGTCCCCTTTTGTTATTAAAATTTACCAACGATAACCCTCCTTTATAAGAAATAAGAGAATTAAGGATTAATAAATATTAATCATGTGTAAGACATCATTTTTGAGTTTGTTTTTGAATAAATCAAATAGATTTCTGACATTCCTCTAAACGTTTGTGGTTATATTTTATAAAATATAAATAATTAACCTTTCTTTCATTGAAGAATTTAAAATAGTGGACAGGTGGCACAGTTGTAAATTTTTTGGTTTGTGCAAAATTCTAACCTTTTTCATTTTATTTTTTTCACCGATCATAATCTTACACCTTATTTCTTTAAACATATGTATCAAAATATCGGAAAATTTAATATTTTGTTTTACAATATAATTTTTACAAACTTCATAAATGTTGTTCAGACACTCTCCAGTCTGAAACATATATGGACAATCTTGGAGCACCATTGGGTAGATAAACATAATGCTTGAAGCAATTTAAAAGCGTAAAAAATGGCTTTAATTCAAATAAATATTAATGCTCACTAAGGATAAAATAGGAAAGTGCCTAATACCGGTAACTAGGCGTTATGAAAAGTTAGCTTAGATCTTTATGTTAACGATCTTATAATTAGTTTTCATAATGGAGTATTAATAAGCATAATTACGATTAAAACAAAGTAAGCATAATTTATTTTTAAGCTTCAAAATTGCTTCATTTATGTAACTTAAAAAGTTTCATGGTTAACTACTTTAAATTTATTTTTGGAAATGCACTTAGTCCTGCCAACTAAATATATATTTTGCTTTGAATTGTGCCATGTTTCATCATCAAAACATACCTTGACGGGAGATTTTCTAGTTTGTAATTAAAAGTGGCAAAAGAACTGAACAAAAACTGATCGAACGCATGATGGATGAGTTTTAAACGATTTTCTTGTCAACTGAATAGAACTGTTTTAATGTTCAGATTTGAGTTCAGAGGAGTAGTTAACAAATACCTTACTGTATGGTAATTTTCTTCAGTGGGTTAATTCTAATTAAAAGATTAGCAAATAGGAAGATTAACATAATGATGTTATTGCGTGAATTTCAGCAAAGATAATGACTCTAAACTTCATTACGCAGAAACATTGTACTCTGAATAAGAGCTTTGCGTAATGGTTCTCTGCAAAAAAAAAAAAATAACTTGTGTTTTTTTATAAACTTTACTTGTTTGAATTAAAGGAGATGCTTATACATTTTTAATTATTAGTTTAACTTGTAACAGATAATTAAAATGTAAACGTAACTTTTGAAAGAAAATTTGGAGACTTTCAGAGAGAAAGAGAGTAACTGGGGTAAACGTAAAATCTCACTAAAGATAAATTTTAGAGATAAACATTCTTTTAAAACAGGGTGGTAACAATATCATTTCACTCCTCAATGACTCCTACATTTAAATGATTCTGAGTTAAATGTTACTGCCAAGTTCTGTTGAATATCAATGTGATAACATTTTATCATAACAAGCAAAATCATCCCGAAATTTTGACAGCGCATTATCAATTACTTTTTACTCGATGTTAATCTTGTGTGAATCTCAGAGAAGATTTTTGAAATGAAACTTTTTATGCTAGAGCTTTGAAATTCCGATCGGCAAACTTGAGTGCGACGGAAGTGACGTAGTGTTTTTTTGTGTGACGTAGAGCCGCTATATAGATAGGCCGACGCATCAGCTTAAGTTTAGCCATTTGGATCGGAAAAGTGTAGCGACTACACTTTTGTCAATTTTTCAGGAAAAAGAGATTGATTAAGCATGTTACCTTTCCACTTTAGAAAACTTATTTCAAACTCTAGAAATCCAACTTTGCATTCTATCCGCTAATGGGTCTACATAATGGGCAACTCACTTCTTTGTTGTAAAAATCTAACTGTAACAAAATCATTTTTTTCATTCAAACAAAGATTTGATATCTATTTCAACTTGTTCAAGCTCATTTGGCTGATCAGAACATAATTCAACACTAGAGTTAGATTATGTTTAGTGTTTGATGTGTTGTGAGGGTTACAAGTGCGAACTGATATTTTAATTCTATAGCATATTTACTGCAGCGATTGTTTAATAAATCTATCACTCATACTATGATAAATTTCATTATGTTAACATAGTTTTGAATGATTAAAGTTTATGCCAACTAAGTAAACAACAGTTATATTGTTTTCATTGTGTTTATATTGCCATATGGATACTTGATCCCTGGGATCACATATCCCTCTAAACGAAGGGATCACGTATCCCTAATATGCGGTTTTTACAAACATACTTATTCTATTATTAACTAGTGGTACCCGCACGGTTCGCCCGTAATAGAAAAATGAAAAGATCTTTTGGTTCGCCTGTATATTTACAAATGTATGGTGAATTTTCTCGCCAATTGTCTTGTACCCATGTTACGGTTCCACGTTATGATAATTTCGTAAATTACTCGTCCATTTTATAATATTTTTGTTCTTAAAATTGGAATAGAAAAAGAACCACATCGAATTTTTGAAAAATCGCTTCAAAGTGCACACCCCCATGCTATAAACTAACTTTGTGCCAAATTTCATGAAAATCGGCCTAACGGTCTAGGCGCTATGCGCGTCACAGACATCCTACAGACATCCTCCGGATAGAGAGACTTTCAGCTTTGTTATTAGTAACTAATGATACCCGCACGGCTTTGCCCGTAATAGAAAAATCAAAAGATCTTTTGGTTCGCCTGTATATTTACAAATAATGTATGGTGAATTTTCCCGCCAGTTGGCTTGTACCCATCTTACGGTTCCACGTTATGATAATTTCGTATCTCGCCAATTGGCTTGTGCCCATGTTACGGTTCCACGTTATGATCATTTCGTAATTTACTCGTCCATCTTATGATATTTTTTTTTCTTAAAATTGAAATAGAAAAAGAACCACATCGAATTTTCGAAAAATCGCTTCAAGGTGCACATCCTCATGCTACATACTTTGTGCCAAATTTCATGAAAATCGGCCGAACGGTTTAGGCGCTATGCGCGTCACAGACATCCTACAGACATCCAGACATCCTCCGGACAGAGAGACTTTCAGCTTTATTATTAGTAAAGAAGACAATCAGTGGAAATTTACTTAAAACATGTCTCAATTATTAAAGACTGTCTATACTTTAACATACGCTTCGGGGGTTTTTTAAGTTGGGTATAACGGGTAATGTAAACTTCAGAATGCTTTTCTAGAAAAAAGTTTCCCTTGACACATTTAGACAATCATTTCTTAAGCTAAAATAAAATGGCTGAAAAAAAAAACGAAGTGTTGCCAGTTTTTATTTACAAGTATAACTTTAACATAATTGTCAGGTTTCAAATCTCTACTTATTGTTTTTGTACATTTTTGGCTGTGGGATCATGTTTATATTTATGATCAAGTATCCCCAGTCTTCCTTACAGATTCATGCAATAGAAATATGACAAAAGCCCACAGAAACTGTAACAAGCTTAAATTAAACTTCATTTTTTAAAACGTAGTGTGCCAATTATATGCTATTGCAGTTACTAGTTCAAAATGTATCCTGCTTTTATCAAAACATTTAAAAGATGGCTTTAAAATCTGAATCTAAAGCCATAGTATAAAGAGTTACGACTCGTGCCCAGTAGTTCTAACCATTACTATTTTTTATTTTGAAATGTATTAGGTGGGTGTTAAAGTGAAACTTCGCTTTTGAAAAACTTTCCTGCCCTATTTAGCCTAGATCTGGCAATAGATGCTATACAATGCTAGAATATAAACGTCCAGAAAAAAAAATATTTTCAAGATTTCTTTGTTGTAAATTTTAATTGCAATACAGAAGAAAAAGTACTCAAATTTAACAGAAGTGTATTCTGCATGAAAATGAAACAGATTTAAAATGGCTAGAGTTTTTTAAGTAATATACAGGGTGTTCCGTTTTAACCTGCAAGACTTTTATTTTCGCAACCGTTAGTCTTAGATATATACTTCCAATTGCAAAAATGTTCAAAATCAGATGCAGAGTTAAGATATTGGAAGTTTGAAGTAAAAGTAAAAATGAGTTAAAAAATACAAAATTTAACTTTTTATACGGGCACCAGGTCCCCTAACTTATATTTAGGGAAATAATCTCCATTGAAAAATATTTTCAACACAAAAAGTTTGAAATTAGTACGACCAATATTCACCGAGATATGACACGCAGCGTTTTGTGACTTATACCACAATTCAATCGCCGTCAATAACACCTTTTGAGGGAAAATATAGTGGTTAATAAGTGTTTAAAATTACATGTGTGCATAGAGAGTGATTTTTCAAATTATTCGAAGTTTTGCAGTGTGGTTTTGCGTATCACGCTATAATATTTGCATTTAATTTCGAATAGCAATGAAAAATATAAATACCTTGTTTCTTTTACTTTGACGACCTGTCATTCTTCTGAAAGAGGGATAAGTTCCAAACTCATCTTTTGCATGGTCCCTTAAAACTTTAAACTGGAATATCTCCTTGAGTTTTGGTCGCACAAATGTCAAGGTTTTTGTGTTAGTCATAGTTTTCAATGGACATTATTTCTCTATGCATTAGTTAGGGGACCTCGGGTCCTTATAAAAAGTTAAATTTCGTATTTTTTGACTTATTTTTATTTTTGGTTCAAACTTTCAATCCCTTAACTCTGCATCTGATTTTGAACATATTTGCAATTGGAAGTATACATCTAGGACTAACAGTTGCGAAAATAAAGGTCTTGCAGGTTAAAATGGAACACCCTGTACATCACCCTAACGAGTATATTAATGACAGGTGTAGTACTTTAGAAAAAAGTCAAAAGAGAAATTTGGCAGGAACTTTTAGAAAACTTTGAACACATACTAAAGCGGGGTGGGGTGAGGGGGATTGAAATTGAAGTTCTAAAATGTACGTCTAATCTATAAAAGGTGGTACAATTTATAATGAGTATCTCTTCAAAACCAATCTCCAAAAGAAACTTTCGATGAAAATCCTAGTTGCTGGGAATAGTGTTTTGTAAAAACAAAAAGTAATGTGACAAAATCACTATAATACCTGGCTAACTCTTTTTTTTTTTTTTTGAGATTACGATAAGTTAGGATGAAGTGACGCTGCCTTTGCAAACGGAAAGTAATTAAGTTGAAGTATAAATCCCCACGAAATGAACCTGTACTTCC
Source organism: Uloborus diversus (assembly GCF_026930045.1). NCBI lineage: Eukaryota > Metazoa > Arthropoda > Arachnida > Araneae > Uloboridae > Uloborus > Uloborus diversus. Next base: position 53,160,824 of record NC_072731.1, read on the forward strand.
ATAAGCAAAAATGTGTTGGTTATGAAATGATCTCTGCAATTGCTGACAGAAAAGAAAAAACAAATTAATACTAAGTCAAACTCATGTATGCGTTTGAGATGCTATCCAAAGAAGATAGAACTAAATGGGAACAAAATTGATCGCTCTGTTACTAGGGTTAGCTAATAGATGACTACGTTAAAAATGCATTACATATTAAACGTTCTAAATTTATGAGAGATAATTGGGTAACCAGCTGAAAATCACCTTGTTTTATTTTATTTATTTATTTTTATTTTGTTTTATTTTTCATTATTATTATTATTATTATTTTTCAATGTTTTCCCTCTTTTGTCAGCTACATCTCAGTCATCAAATTTACTTCTCACCCTATCATCCTACCATACATATTCTATACCTAAGAAAAAGTGAAAATAATTCATTTAAGCTTTTGACATTATACCAAGTCAAAAACGGCAATCATTTAACCATCTGTCTTAGAATTTATTTATTTGAACCGTATTCTAAAATTATCTCTTGGATTTAGTGCTTCGTTTGGGTATTTGACTTCTTATTGCTCTTCAGGAGAATATATGGCCACTATTTTTTCTCGAATCGAGACATTATTTTATCGTTTTCCTCTTTTTTTCTAGGATGTAAATAATGAGAGGAGGCGAGCTCAAATGGCGGCTGCTCGACAAGTTCTGGAGAGGTCAACTGTTCTATTGCTCACAGCATCAAAGGTTTGAGTCATTTATTTTCTCTATTGGTCATTGCGGATTTTTGCGAAAGAAATAGGGGACGGCGTAAAAGGAGGAAATGTACGCAATGTTTTTATGGCGATTCAGTGAAATAAATTTTATTCGAACATGTTTTCTGTAGACGAAGAAAGAAAAATGAAGCCTAAATTGCTCTATTAAAAATCTATATATATAAAAATGGACTTTGGTAAATTTGTTCCCTAAGATCTCAGGAACTACACGGCAGATTTGGCTGAAACTTTCACCGTTTGTTATTTTTGGTACTGGGGAGGTTTGTAGACCAGTTCGATAAAAATCCGATTGATAGTTCCTTTTTTATTCTAATTTGTCCAAATTTTCGCATAAATGCCCCAATATGACGATCAAAAATACGTGTACATATCAAAATTATGTGTGCATTGAAAGCGCTTATTTTTCTGATGAAGATGACATCTGTTAGAAAGTTCTAAGTTGTATGAAAAACGAGTTATGGGCTTTTTTTGTTCCATGTTCGAAGGCTTTCCTCAACCCAATTCATTATTTAGTGTATCATCTCAACTCCCAGTTCATAGTTAGAATTGTTGAATGTTATGGCGGCAATATCTCTTTAACAAAAATTAGTAACATACCGTTTTACAAAGCAAGGACGGAGAGCATTATCCAAGGTATCCCAAAACGATTCCTGCAAATTCGATAATATTTTAAATCGCACCTAGAACTCGCAATAATTGAGATTTTCCAAAATAACTAAAGCAAGTTGAAGAGGATTACGGGCGCGCGGCTACATTTTTTTAAACAGTTCGTTCTTCAATAGACATACAGAGAAGGTAAGACTCAATGTAAAAAAAAAGTATTAACTGATAAATCTTTTTAAACATGTGAAGTTTAATTTCATATTTCGGAAATTCTTCAAATTTGTATACGCTTAAATTCCGTGTTTTCGTTTCTAAATGAATATTATTTTGCTCTTTTTGCTTACTGCTACTTTAGTTTTATGAGTAAAGAAGAAGCTAGATTTTAAGTCACGTCAAAAGGGTGTGTTTTAAGTTCTTTCACTTAAAACAGAAAACAAATGCAAGTAACGATTGTTTCTCATAATTATTGCTAACCCAGGCAACGCCGGGTATTTTTGCTAGTATAATATATTATAGGTTCTTTTTTTTTCTTTTTTTCGAATCGTTCCTACCATAACGTACGTAAAATACGTCTTCAATAGAATATGAGAAATTAACTTTGTTTACTTAAAAGAATGGACCGTATCATTTATTCTGTTGATCATTTCTAGTGTTGAAGTTAACATTAAATACGTATTCGATAGAAGGTAAGAAATAAAGTTTATTTTAACAAATATAATTTTGTTTTGATGCTTTCAAAACCGATCTTGTTCTGTCAGGTTGTATAATACAAAAGCAGTGTTTCCGAACTTTTAGCTGCACGTGTTTTTTTTTTTTTTTTACAACTACAGATGGGCGAATATTTTTATTAATTTGTGCAACACTATTTGTTGTTTTCTCCTTAATAAGTGTGATTAATGTGGAAGCAGGTTTGTTTCTGATAGACGAAGCGTTTAATTAACAGTCAACCACTTTTTGTTTTTATCATAGTGGAGCGCATTATTTCATATAAAGATGAAGTTGAAAATCGAATAACACTGGCCTTGTAACAGATGGGTGGATATCCATTATCAAGAGACATCGAGAGTTATTTCATCTCCTTTAAATGTGGAAAAAAATGCAGCGACTTGATTCACTGAAATTATTGTTGAATTGAAAAAAAGTACGAAGTTTAACTCTTTCAATTTAGGATGTTTGTTTATTATGCTTCATTTAATATTTAGATTTGTATTTGTCAAGAATATTTCTGTGAATAACCTTAGGTAAGGCTTCATGTGTTTTAACTTTTTGGCAGATCGGTATCAAAGCTGACAAACTAAAACTACGACTACAGTTTCAGAAATCACTCCAGCAATGAATATCACGTCGGAAACATTTGACAAACAAATTAGAGTTTCTTCGCTTGAACGAAATATAAATCTTTCAAGAGGCAATAAAATTGTTAAAAATATTTTGTCTCAATCTCTTAAGCATAGTTTTAATTGAATTTTAATGGGTTTTTCTTCAAATTCGTAACAAAATGGAAAAATCGTGCGATTAGTAACAAGCGTGCAGGTGCTGCTTCTACATGTCTTTTCACGTGGGACATTAGACAAACCAAGAAAGTAAATAAGCTATTTAAAAAACACTTTTGGAATCCAAATTCTCACTGTATCTTATCCAAGTACGTCATTCCAAATTTTTCCGATGGGGGAGGGGAGGGCAAAAGGTGTATGCTCAAAGAAAATTATTCCAAAAAACACTCATACTTACAGGTAAATACATTTATTTCTAGGGCTCGACCGATGGCATTTTTTGGCCGATGGGCCAATGCCGATTGTTGCCCGATTGCTCAAAGATGGCCGATGGGCCGATGCCGATTGTTGGCCGATTGCTCAAAGATGGCCGATGGTCGATTGTTTTTCTCCAAATGGCCGATGGCCAATGGCAAAAAAAAATCAAATGGAAATAAATTGCTAAGATTGTCAGGGATTCGAAGGATCCTTCTCCTCCCTTTCTTACTCTAACCACCATTTTCCTAATAATAGAAAAGGGAAGTTTTTGTTTTATTAGTAGGTTTTCAGGAAAACTCTTATAATCTAGTGTTAACTTTTTCTTATAACGAAATTTAGAAAAACTTCATTGTTTTCTTTCGCCTCAAGTTAACTTCTACATTAGAAAAAACATTGGTTCCATAATTTTCCTCTGCCATCCCCCCAGCGGCGCAGTTACGGTGCTTGCCACCCGGGACGGTCCCTCAACTTGCCACTCTTTAGTCGAGATGCCCACCTAGGAAAGATCATGCACAGATTGCGCCATTGAAAGTTTTAGGGGGGGGGGAGTTTGATGGGTATTTTTCTGTTTTTAAAAGGGACTCTTGCTTTTGGGAGGGGGTCTTCGTGATATTTAGAGTGCGCCTTTGTTCTTACGGGGGAGTGGCACCTCTGCTTTGCATTTATTTCCATATTTTTCTTTCAGAATAAAAAAAGGAGTTCATAACCCCACCCAACATTTCAAAGCTCAATTCCGAAATCCCAATTTTAGGTAAATTTAGCGTCGCGAATGAAAAAAGAAGTTGGAACTCCCTCCCCATTTATTTTCGAAATTAAAGTCAGTTTTAAATTAAAGTCAGTTTGATGACGTTAAGGGCAAGCACGTCATTTGGGCAATCAGCCCCTGGATTCAAAACACATATTGTAATTAAGCATTTTTGCATGTACTTTGATGATTTTTTTCCCAAAAAATACATAGAGTACGAACCCTAACCCTTCGTCCCTCCCCTCCCTTGAAAAGTTTGAAATGACTGGCCTGATTAAGAGTCAGGAGCTTCTCAAGGACATTTTACACGGTCAAATGAAAACAATAAGCAAATCGCGCTTGCTTAGAGAAAAAAAGAAAAAATTAAAAGAAAAAAAATCTTCTTTCCATGACTTTTCAATTAGTGTAATCGGAAAACCAGGATTTGAAACTAAAGCAGACTATTGAGTTAAAGTATAGTAAGTTCGTACGCAAAATGTATATATATTACTACTACACATATAACTTTATTTTGAGCGTGTTATTATTAGAACTCGTTAAATCAAAGATTAATTTACGGAAATGTATGATCTAAGCGAGATTGGCTTATAAGACCAGCTCGTTGGTGGGAGGGCTGTCATTGTTTGTGGTTGATAAATTTCTGAATGTTAGGTTACATTAACGCAGTTCATCAGATTACTTTCAATACCTTCTTCGATGCTTCGACTTTGTATGTGGTGCTAATGCTGAAAATTCAGATTCACTCATATGTGGATGAAAACTACACCAGCAACCAAGAAAAAGCGATAATGTCGACAATATTCACATGTGACCACAAAGTTGAGCAAATTAAAGTTAGTTTTACTTTTTCATTTTATTTTTCCTAAACATGCACGCCTACAAGAACACCCGTCTTCGTCTACTAGGGAGGTGTGAAGCTCCCCCGTCTCAGTTTGAGAACCAGTTTTGATGTACAGTGGCGGATTTAATACATCGCAAATGTTGCAATTGCGCGAGAGGACCTATGGCCATAGGGGTCCCAAGTTACAAAAATGCTTATGATGAATGTTGTACTCGTTCCATGATCAGTGTTGCCAGATTGGGGGCAAATTCCCCATTTTGGGGAAATCTGGTGCTCTCTGGGGAAATTTTGGGAAAATGGGTTTTGAGGGGAATTTTTCGGGGAAAAATTTTTTTCTTGGGGAAAACCTGGGGGGGGGGGAAACTTCAAGGAAAAAAGAATTTTTTCGTATTTAGATTCGCGTCAAGAAGTAGTAATTACATTGTTTGTATCAAACAACGTCGGTTTAGCTTTATTTAACTTTATGGAATTCGCATTTTGCATTATGTGGAACATAATGCTACGGAATTCGCATTAATGTTCTGCGTGAGTAACTAGTTGATACGTGAAGCGGGTAAAAATAAGTGTGATGAAGAATGTTCTTGGATAAATATATACAAAACTAATAGTTTAAATGTACATACGGAAGCAGAGTAGTAAATGCAAGTAGGAAAAAAAACATTTGGCTATTTTTTATCTCTCGGTCAGGTGCTTGTATTTATGACTAGTGGCACCCGCATGGCTTTGCCCGTAGTAGAAAATTAAAAGGTCTTTTGGTTCTCCTGTATATTTACAAATAATGCATGATGAATTTCTCGCCAATTGGCTTGCCCAGACGTTACGGTTCCACGTTATGATAGCTTAGTAATTTACTCGTCCATCTCATGATAATTTTGCTCGGGAAAATGTTCTTAAAATTGGAATAGAAAAAGGACAAATCGAATTTTCGAAAAATAGCTTAAAGGTGCACACCCCCATGCTAAAAACTAATTCTTTGCCAAATTTAATGAAAATCGGCCGAACGGTCTAGGTGCTATGCGCGTCACAGAGACCCTGACACACAGAGAGATATCCAGACTTTCAGCTTTATTATTAGTACAGATAAAGAAAGATTACAAATAAAGAATACAAAAAAAAAAAAAAAAAAAAGCGAAAATGGGAAGAAAAAAAAAGTTGGGGAATTTTATAAGAAAATTTGGCTATTTGGGGGGAAAAAAATTTTTCAAGAGACAAAAATATTGGAGGAAGTCGATTCATTTTCTGAAAATATTAGTCGATAAATAATTTTTGAATTTGGGGAATTTTTGTATAAAACATCGCTTTTTGGGGAAAAATTGGAAAGGAATTGGGGAAATCTGGATTTGACCATCTGGCAACACTGTCCATGATAGAGAAAGAGGGCCCCAAAATGTGTTTTGACGAGCCTCAAACTTGTAACGCCGCCGAAACGATACGGAAAAGACTGCATTACTTTGATTCATATTACAAAGTACCGAAAAATTAAAAATCACCGTCGGTTCAATGGGAATCTAACAAAATGTCACAAAAACCGGTTTCGCCATCTCATATTTGTTTACAAGTTGATCTTCGATTCTCCAATATATCACCAAATGATCAGTTTAAGACGCTATATTAGTTTTGCAGTGAAATAAGTAATTATTTTAAATAGGCCTTTTAGAACACCCGATTGAAAACAAAAAGGGAAGCGCACAACTGGAACCCCACATACGAAATTTTAACCTTCTACAGCTTACCATTTTTGATTTATGACTTATGAGAGATACACACGTACACTCAACCGAAAAACCAACGCAATAATTTACTTGTTTGTATCTGAATGCAGTATTAAAAATTCTTTCAGGAGTGACTAAAATAGAAATTCATACTGAATTTCAAGCAAAAAGTTTTATATGAAACCAATAACCGATGGCAATGGCTAAATTGTTGAACCATCGGCATCGATGCATCGATCGGGTCCTATCGATTTCCCAAAGCGAAGGAGCAATTGAGCCCCTTGAGCCCCCCTAAATGAAGAAATGAGTACATTTTGGTTTCTTTTAAGGGCCGCTAAATTCATCAAGTCCGCCTCTAGGGATGTGTCGTTCTTGAACGAACGGGTCAAAAAGAACGAATCCTTAAAATGAATGGATCCGTTGATTCACGCAAAAAATGAACGAGCGTTCTTTTGAACAGTGAGCAATTTGGAACATTGTAATGATGCACTTGTAATAAAATCGCATTTTTAAAAAAATTTAATTACATTCATCTTCAGATTTTTAACTCATCCAACATTCAATATCCAAATAATCTGAGATTTTTTGTAAGGGTTATTAATATCTAATTTCTCCCCCTTTTAAAAAAGTATTGCGGTTTTTTTTTTTTTTTTCTTTCATCGGTATTGTAGAATAATTTTGAAAATATTTAAGGTGAGTCTTTTTTTTTTTAAATTAAGTTATCCGGTACTCCGGCTGAGCTACCGATACATTTGTTGTTACTTTTTTCATCATACATGGTCTATTGGTAATACTATATGTAAATATACAGTGCTGTTGCTGGAAAAAATTAATACTTATTTTTTTGACGTGCTGAAATGGAACCTCCGATTTTTGGAATGGAATGGAAAACATATCTTACCATTCGGCAACTGGGAAATATCTTACAAAATGAACAATAATTGCTTTGTGCCTCTGAACCTCAATAAAGTTTTTTGATTCATTTTCAAAAGCACATTTTCTTACTTTTAAATCATTTTAGTTATTTCTCTTTCAAAGAACATTACAGTTCAAATGAAACATTTCGAATGTACGTGAGTATGTCATACAGAGAGATCACCTATGCCTTTTTTAAATGAACGAAGTCGTTCAAATGAACGAGTTAAATGAACGGATCAAAGGAATGAACGATCCTCTAATGAACGGATCATTAAAAAGAACGACATTGCCCACCTCTGTTCTTTACCAAAACAAAGAAATCTTAACAAAACCACAGTATTTAGTAGGAATAACTCAAAACTTGCTCGCAACGAATAACATATAGTTTTTCTCCTTAAAACATCTTGCTTTTATCAATTCCTGAGCCTCAACTTGAAAACTAGCAAGTCAAAAATGCTGATTGTCCCGTTTTGGATAGCTTTTGGTGCAATGGTCAGATTACCAATTCGATTCTTTGCATTCCTCTAGATTCATCTTTTAATAAAAAATCTGGCGTTGAAATCAGAATTTTTAAGTTTGCGTTGATATCATTATAAACGCGCCTTCTTACAAAAAAATTGCCTCAAAAATCTTCACTAATAATAAAGAGCAGAAAGTTTGTCTGGATGTCTGGATCTCTGTCAGGATCTTTTGTGGCATGGGGGTGGGCACATCGAAGCGAATTTTCGAAAATTCGATTCTGTGTGGGGGGGGGGGGGGTTCCAAATTTAAGAAAATTTTACCGAGCAAATTATCACAACGTGAACCAATAAATTACGGAATTATCATAACTTGGAACCGTAACATGGGCAAGCAAATAAATATAGCAAATTGGCGAGAAATTCATCATCCATTTTTTGTAAACATACAGGCAAACCAAATAACTTTTTAATTTTCTACTACGGGCAAAGCCGTGCGGGTACCACTAGTTTAAAATAAAGCTTTGATCGGTGTCCATTAACATTTTATTTATTTTATTGGTGCTGAAAATATCTAAACAACAAAGGGCTTTTACTTTCTTTCTTTTTTTTTTTTTTCGAGGATTGTAACATTGGTAAAAAAATTATTATGAATAAAACTTTCTGATTGATCTGTAAACGAAAACATATAAACTTAAAAAATTCTTAAGCGTTTCTTTCCAAAAATAAGACATAAGAGGAAATGAACCACTTTTTTAAATGATATGTTCATAAAATTTCTTTAGTAACATTTCCTATAGTTTTTCCCTTCTACGATGTTGAGAGATCAAAACAAAAGTGTTTTCTAGTACGAAGAAAAAGAGGTTGGGGTGGGGGGGAATTGATTTTTTTTTTAATTTGAAAATTACAAAATGCATACATAGCATACAAAATTTTCGCTATTGTTTAAAAAAAAACAACTCGTATAGAAGTAGCGGTAAAAGTCCAGCTCTTGAGCTGGACTTTTTTGTTTTGTTTTTCCTAAACTTCCACTCGTTATTATAAAAAATTTTACCGACAAACTGCTAAAATTTTTTAACTATACTTGGAGAAAACATAACTTAGCAGCATCGTAATGCTGTGATAAGGATCTGCGTAGCCATCATATTATTTCCAGGTTAAGTTTGGCCCAACTATATTTCCTGATAAAAACACATTATTGCAAAGAGGCACTATACTCACATCTTCAACCATTTCATGCACCCAATATTATTTTCTGCGTACTTTTACAGCCATTTTTTCCAGTTTTAACTTCAACAGAAATAAATTATTTAACCATATTCTACTTCCAAAAAAAAATCTTATCTCTTATTACACGAATGCGGAAAACAACATACAATCTTCCATTTATATTTCTGTTTAAAGTCTTATTGAATTCCTCTCAGCGGCCTCAAATCAAACAATAAAAGCATCAAAACTTCAACGAAATGACTCGAAGCCCGAAATCAGATTCCAATATCTATCTTTGCAGTGTCAAACTCCTCCGCTTTTCCGGACAGAAGGGACGACGTTTACAAATAACTTTCCGTTGCGCCACATCTAACTCAAGTAGAGGCCATTCTTTTATTCATCTTTTTTTCTCCTTCGATCTCAAATGTTTCTGATTAAAAAAATAAAAAAAAAACTTCATTCGTTTCAAGATTTTTCTAAGTCAATTTTCAGTTGGATTAAACTGTCTCATAGTTTACTTCTAAGTGCACAAAAGTATTTAAAATGTTGCTCAGTGAAAATAATAAAATATTATTGCTGTTTATATTATCTAAAAAGTCGTTGGCTTCAAGGTATGACGAATGATAATTGCTTCTACTCTTCTACACTTCAACGAAGCAATTGCCTGTTTGGTGAAAATTTGATAGTTGAAATTTTAACCCTAACTCCAGTGGATTAATCCTAAGCTCCAGTAGATAGCGTTAATAGCTGACCACTTTTTCGTTTATTTTCCTTCTCTTTAAATTACAGTCTTACCAGTAAAACAGTTAAGTGTCCGGATCCAGTTCAACCTTGCCAAAATAAGGCAGTTCCCTGCATGTCAAACATTACAAAAAAGTATTATCAAATTATCATACCGTGGCGCGAGTTTCATTGTTGATGATGTCAGGAGTGTTACTCGATCATTTTCTATTATGTATAGATGAGGACTATTTCACACTAAATCTTATATTAATCAAACTATAAAAATCTCTGTTTAAATTTGTCGCAAGAAGCTCTGTATTAAAACGAAAGTAAAACAGCGGTATTAAATTTTTTTTATTTATTTATTTATTTATTTATTTATTTATTATTTTTTTTTTTTGGAAAAACAAAAGAATCCCTAACGTAGTAATGAGTATATCGACCCCTTTGAGAAAATTGACGGTTAGTGCGAACATTTTTCTTTCTCCAAGCAACGTTTTATTTTGCTGACCGTTTTCACTTAATTTGTTTGAATTTTGTTCTTTTAATAGTTTATTTTTAATTTGTTTTTCTCAATTACAAAATATGTACATTTCGTTTTCGACAAAAATGCGTTTTCAATACCGATTCCATTAATTTTTCTTCTTTTTTTCAAACTCATGATCCTTTTCCTTTTTTGACCAAATATTTTTCGCACAGATGAAATTTTTCATCGTGAAAACTTAATTCTATATCTCTTTTATAGCGCAGTCGCATTCGCAAATCACGTTCTATGATAAATCGCTTTCACTAAGCATTCATTTTCGGGTTCGTTTTATTTATTTATTTTTTTTTAAATAATTTTTTCCCAACATTATTTGCTTTTCTTTTTGTTTTAATAACTTTGCTTTCCCAAGACACTTTCTTTTTTTTAGTAAGGGGTACGAATCCCCTGACCCCTTCTGAACACTATCGCCTGGTCCCAAACTTTAACGATTCTCAGCACCTTTTGAAGAATTAGTGTTTTCTCACCGCTTCCTAGTCTAGTTTTATATCACGGACACTTCGCAGCAACCCTCACCTCTTCCAGGGGCACCAAGTTCGGAAATCTCTGATCTAACGTAGTATAATTATTATCACTATCGTATTTATTTATTCTTTTTTTTTTTTTTTTTGTAGCTAAAAGTTTGAAAATTATTTGTGAGCAACTAAAACCAAAAAAAAACTACCTTTTATTAAAATTTTTTTCCAGGTTTTGGAGGGGGCTGGGCCTCCTAAGCCCCTCCTTTTTATACGTCCTTGAAGCAAAGACTCCAAGTCACGTGACTCAACAACGACGAGTGGTTCACACAATTTGAGTGAAACTAGCAGAAGAAACTTGATTATTCCAATACTTTGCTTTAAAATCTATCGCATGACTTGGGATCTTTGCTTCACGAATAAAAGTCTTCACTTCCTCCATTTTATATCTTCTCAATGGTAATATCACATATTTGTTTTCTTCGAGATCAGACTTTGAAAATATTGAAACGTATTTGTTCATTAAAATGTGTATTAATAAGTCAGTTCTTTTAGAAAGTAGAACGAGAGAAAACACCTAGCAAAATTATTAGAAAGCTCTTTGTGGTGCACGTTTTTCCACTGTAGCTACGCAAAAGGACGTATTTTCCCTCCAATCATATGGCAACCTCCTTAGCCTCCATCATAAACATTTTTCTCTCTTGAACCTAAAACAATCATCTTTGGCATTGATTACAGTCCAAAATGAACTTAACCAATCGCTCTTTGTCTGATTACTTATCAAGATGAGGGATCTTATGCGACTGCTCATAAGGTAATTCTGTCTTTGACGTCATTTGTAGTTTGATGCTTTGCGGTAATCGCATGGAATGATCCACCATTCCACAGCTCCCTTGCTGCTACAAGGCTTCTGAATAATCAATTACATTTAGCAATCTCGCAATGAACCACTCTCCTTTCTCGTAATCTCTTTTAAATGCTTACTGGTTGAAATAAATGGTTTGTATCCTTCCATTTGAAACGGATCATTTTCAGTAGCCATTATGCATGAAGCAAAGATATCAGTTTATTGAATGACAATTACTTTACCCGATAAATGGTGTATTTGTTGATGTGGAAGAGTAATACTTATACCACATGACTTCTGGTAAATAATAAGGAAAAATAGGTCAAAAGAATGTAAAAATCAATGCATATTCACGCAACTTTGGTTATGATTCTTATTCATTATGCAGCTTTCTAACTTGAAGAGTCCATAGCCAATGGGAGGTGGCGATTACTTCCACGGGATGCGGAATAAATGATTAGAAAATTCTTAGTTCATCCGATTTATGGTCAAAAAAATAAAAATTGAGGCAATTGGATTAAATGTTGAACTTTTGTATGTCTAACGAACTCATTATAATACATAGACGTAGAAGTGAAAATCACACACTGTCGCGAGCAATATTTGCTTTGGTTTTGCTATTCAAAGCTCGTCAAGATATTTTCTTTTCCATCATCCATTTATGCATTATCAGACAGAAAAGATAATTAGTGGAGATCACAGTAATAATGGTGCATACACTGTAAAAACTGCTGGTAGCATATGACACCTAACAATGATGTAACGTTGTAGCACCAGTGGCACCTCCTTAAGAATGCCTTTTTGCCCTCTATAGCACTCTTAAAGGTGCCAGAGGGAGACGAAATGGCATCCTTAGAGAGACCATACCGTACCATGCAGAACGGTACTACAATGTTTACCCTAAAAAATGCCATATGCAACCTGTAATTTTAACTATGTACCTTAAGAATAAAAGTGTGAACAACAAGCAGTAAAAAAAGATTACAGTCATTCGTTATTGAAAACTTGATTCGATAGCAAATAGTTGTACTGTAGTTGATTGTATCTCCTCTCATGGTACATGGGTCCTTAAATAATCCTACTAATGTTAGATTTAATGCATCTTATAGCAGTTCGCAAGTTATACATTGTCTAGTCACAAATTGTTTACAACAAAGATAGGTAACGGATTGTGATACACAATTAAAAAAATAATAATTAACGATGTAACTGTCAATTTATTTTGATCTTTTTTGTAACAAATTGGGAATCTGTTTTATTGCAAAAATCAAGTGTGTCTTTCAAAATTAAATATACTTAGTAGTTAAAAATTGGTATTTTGAACTACATGCATAGAAATTTTAAAGTTTTGTCATCGCTGCATATTTGCTTGAGACGGCTGTCATGACTTTGCGAGTAGTAAAGTGATAAAGTTCGCTTTTAGTGGAGTATTCTTTCTAAAAGTCAAAAAATATATATATTTAATTATTTTCTAAAAAACTAGAAATAAAGAAAAACGAATACCTATTAGTTGTTAAGTATTTTAGTTTTGTGTGGGATAACTGGAAATACTTTTCCAATAATAAACCAACTCCACAATCAGTACACCAGAATCGTACTTCCATCCTCATATTTTTCCCGTTTTCATTCTTTTTTAAATAACAAAACTTGCCGCACACTTTGAACATAAACTTCTTCACTATGAAACCTTCAGCAAAGTGTTGCCATCAATTGTATTGAGCGCAAATTAACTTTTACTGATATAGATTCTGGTTTGATAAAGAGATGAAACCGAAATCAACTTTTCCCGTATATTCGAAAATAATGGTATGATGTAACTACTCAGGAAAAAAAATTACACCGATTAATTCTCGGCTGTAACATTTTGGAACATCAGTGCATCCCGAGAATATCTTGGGCATGACTTAAAATGTTTGGAATATCTGATTGTATTCGATAGATAGTTTAAATGGTTAAAATTTTTCATGCTGCACATATCCCGTATCCTCAAATTGACCAAGCTCATGTTGCCTACCACATGCCGTAGTCCGTCGTCCAATCACAATAGTCTTTACTAATAAAAAAGCTGAAAGTCTGTCTGAATATCTCTCTGTCAGGATCTCTGTGACGCGCAAAGCACCTAGACCGTTCGGCCGATTTTCATAAAATTTGGTGCGAAATTAATTTGTAGCATAGAGGTATGCACGTCGAAGCGATTTTTTAAAAATTCGATTTTGTTCTTTTTCTATTTCAATTTTAAGAAAATTTTATTGAGCAAATTATCACAACGTAGACGAATAAATTACGGAATTATCATAACGTGGAACCGTAACATGGGCAAGCAAATGAATATAGCAAACTGGCGAGAAATTCATCATCCATTATTTGTTAATATACAGGCGAACCACATGACCTTTTAATTTTCTACTACGGGCAAAACCGTGCGGATACCACTAGTTTTAAATAAAGCTGACCTTTAATGAACCCTTTTCCTTCCCCAGGCGTGCCTTCGTCACCCGGACTGCGATACGGCTCGGGAGAACCGCGACACGGTCTTCCTGCAGATGCGTCGCTCTATGGACGTCATCCATTACGTCATCAAAGAGGGCGTCATCCCCGAGCTGGCCGGCACCACCAGCAATGGCGAGCCCCACCACTACCAGCGCCGCAGCCTACGCCACCGCAGCAGCCGCAGCCACAACCACAACGGCAGGGCCGACGAAATGGAGCAGTGCCTCACCGTTTGTAACGCTATCAGGAAGTTCGAGGTGAGCCTTCAGTGCAATGACGGAATAACATAAAATTTTCCCTTTTCAGTTAACAGCATTGATGATAACCAGGACTACCAACTCTCCCGATCATTTATCAGTACAGTACGGAAGAAGCAACGTATATTTCAGTTGACAGCATTGTTGATAATCAGGATATAACTGCCAACTTTCCTGATGAGCCTTCCGTATAGTGACGGAATGAGCAACTCATACTTCAGTTGACAGTATTGATGATAACCAGGACATAGCTGCAAAATCTCCCGATATGCCTTCAGTAAAATGACAGACTAAGCAGCTCGTATTTCAGAGCTGCCAACCTCTCCTGATGTGTGTTCTGTACAGTGACTGAATAAGAAACTTTTTTTTTCAGTTGACAGTATTGATGGTAACCGGGACATAGCTGTTGACTCTCCCGATGAGCCTTTAGAAAATGAAGAGCTAAGCAGCTCGTATTTCAGTTGACAGTATTGATGGTAACAGGGACATAGTTGCTGACTCTCCCGATAAGCCTTCAGAAAATGAAGAGCTAAGCAGCTCGTATTTCAGTTGACAGCATTGATGATAACCAAGGTATAGCAACTAGATCTCTCAATGAGCCTTCAATAAAAGGGCAAGCAAGCAGTTCATTTTTCAGTTGACGAAACCAGGACATGGCTGCCAACTCTCCCGATTCATTCTTGAGGCTCCCTCATATCTTCTCCAGAAAACCCTAATCAAGTGTATATATATCCTGAATTTTCATCAAAACAGCGAAATTCCATAAATAAGATTTTTTTAGTGATTAGGATTTAGGAAATCCTTGCAGTAAAACACTCACGGTCACAAAAGCGAACTTTTTCAGGCGCTAGTACGAGAAGGTCATTTTTGATACACGTTTTTTCGTTTTTCTTTTTAAATTTGTATTCCTGTTTTCCGATCCCAAGTTTTCTCCCAATTTCCATAATCTTAAACTGTAGCAAGGAATGTTTATTATCACTGAAAAAGAGAAATAAAACGTATGTTCCTTTAAAAATATTTTGCAAACCTAAAAGTTATAGTTTTTTTTTTACCTAAACAAGGTAGTAATAGTAATTCAATTTCCGAAATGGGCCTCCTGCCAGATTTCCGAACACCGAATTTCCATTCTTATTCAGGCTTGAAAAGTCCTAACTTATTTCTTTTTTAATCCCTTTTACACTCAAATTTTTGATGTTAAATTTATTCATGTAAGGTTTCCCGAATTTTTTACCCTTATTTTCAGCTTTCACTGTTGGCAGCTCTGAAAGTACTTAATTTATACAGGAGCTCAGTTCCTGCGTTTCTTATCCACTTTACTTTTTACTTCTCATTTCTTGTTCTTGTTCAGGAAATGTGACTGCATGTCGTACTAAGCACTGACGACGTATGACACTTTTATCAAAATTGAGTTATTGTCACCAAGTGGTTCTTTGCAACATAATTCATCCAAATACCGGTCAACTCTCAATAACTCGAAGTCCCAAGGGACCGGCGAAAACCTTCCAGTAATTGGTAGTTCAAGTTATCGGAAGTTCCTTTCCCTATTATCTCAAAGATAACTTTTATTGTAACTTTTTTTTTTTTTTTTCAGAAATAGTGTATGATAGGTCGACTATAACAGCTATAGTTGGAATAGTAAAATTTATTATTTGTACTTCAAAAAATATATTCACACAAAATAAACTTTATTAAGAAACTTCGAAAAAAGAAGCCTTTTTTGACTGCTTACATTATATTTTTATCGCACATTAAACGTCATTAAGTTTGTAAACACAATTCGACCTGTCCACGTTTTTGGAATTTTCCAGGTACAACAGTTAAATATCCCTCCGCGAATAGCTTCCATAATCGCTCCGTAGAATAAGGATTCACATGTAGTTACATTTTCCTCAATATTGAAGTAATCTTTCGTTTCCACCCAGTTCACATCAACAAAAATTATCCAGCAATGAAATTTTAGGTAGTCAGCCACGGAAAAAAATAGCCCTATTGGCTACTTTTCACACAATCTAGCAGCATGCATTGTGCTCATTATAGAGAACTATTGCAAATAAATCGCACATGGACTGCAATAGCGGCACAACTCAAAAATTCTTGTTTTGAGATAAGTGGGTTTAAAGTTTTCATTGCCATCTTACAGCGTAATATTTCAATTATGAAGTGCGCTAGTATTGCTGCTGAAAAGAATGTATTTTCATATTTACACGTGTTCTTAGTACAAAATGCGTGTTTTTTGAGTTGTGCCACTATTGCATACCATGAGTGAAATTATCCTGCTCATACAAACTAAAAAGCAAACTAATGTGTTAAAAAGGGCAAAATACTTTTTTTTCTTATTTTGGGTGCTTTTTTATGCATAAAATAGATACGAAACTTCGGAAAAAAACTTCGACTTAAAAGGAGTGAATTCTAGATATAGAGTTGCGTTCAAAACACTAATTATTTCAAGACTGAATAAAAACTTCGAGTTAAAAGAATATTCGAGTTATAAAGCTTTGAGTTATCGAGAGTCGACTGTACCATATTTTATGGTTCTTTGTCAAAAACAAATATTTTTGAAAAAAAATTCTTAAAAACCTGGTGGCTGAATCAAGTACTGGGAGACGCAAAACTTTAGAAAGCTACAATCTTATTTTTTGTTTCCAGTTGTATATATGACTTTTGCTCTTAGTGCGGCAGTATAAGGCTCCCACGGGTCTTTTGTTCAAAATTAGGACCTGATGACAATGGTACACGTAGAGTTCATTCAAAATACAAATACAAAAGTGACGACCAGCAACAGGCTGTGGGCCCAGCTAGGCTGGTCCTATTCAATTTACAATCCCCAGTGAAGATCAATGGTCCTCTTAAAACTATCTACTCCCTTGCTCATTACCACCTCTTCCGGTAAGCTGTTCCGAAGTTCTACTACCCAGCTAAAATAATAATTTTTCCTAATATCCATGTTAGCCTGAGATTTAAATAGCTTAAAACGATGAACCCTTGTCCTGTTTTCAGTGCTAAACTTTAGCCCCATAACATCATTCAGTTTAATAAATTTAAACAACTGAATCATGTCCCCTTGATCTCTTCTTTGCTCAAGATTGTACATTTTTAGCATTCTAAACCTGGAATCGTAGTCTAAATGAGAAAGTCCTTTTATTAGCCTTGTATCCCGCCTTTGAACCCTTTCCAATACATTAATATCGGTTTTTGTTTTTTTTTTAAGTTCAGGACTACAACGCTTAAACTGTAATCGCATTTCAAAAAATTGGTTATTTCTGCAAGATTTTTTTTTTTTTTACATATCGTCTGTTTAGAGAAAAAACTCACTAAGTGCATTTTAAGTCGGTTTTGAATTGTTAGCACATTTGGTTACTAGAAGTTGTTCTCTTTTCAATGAATTCTCTTTTCAGAAATTAATCAAAGTGCATTTAGTGATTTTTTCCTTTAAACCGACGTTATATTAATACAATGCAGTGACCCAGAAACCATACAACAGTGTAAAGGAGTGAGGGAGTTGAAAAAATACAATTTAAAAAAATAAAAAAAATCCGGAGTCGGAGTTGGAGTCGGAGTCGGGCGTTTCAAAATCCAGGAGTCGGGGTCGGAGTCGACCATTTTCCTTCCGACTCCGCAGCCCTGGTTAGAACGAGGGCAAATAATTTCGAGGGCTGAAGAATCCCTTTAGACGCTCTTTTGATTGCTACATATTTTTAAAAAAAAGGTTATTATTACACTGTTCTATGTCTATAGTATATTGCGTATGCCTCAAATAGCAGCTGCATTCATCAGAATACGGACCAAAAGCTCGTCACTCGTTAGATCTCAAGATACCGCAGAAATAGTAATAGATAGAATTTGCATTGAAAATGTATCATGAGCTCACAAATGTCGACTACAGATCATGTCAGCCTAGTCGTTAACTAGGGACCCAGCTGTGAATCGGTGTAGTATAAATTTTATAAATGCGTTGAGGGAAGGAAATCCGGGGACCAAACTGACTAGGAACCCGGCTTTGCTCTCGGTCCCCTCGGAGCTCACATGGTACTTAAAATTATATAGTACCTGACCATAGCCATTTATTGCTAATATATATTGGTCATAGCTGGATCACGTTTGAGTATACATTCGAGTCTCGAAAATACGAGGTGAACGGGGCTCACGTAGCCTCGGATTACTAAAAACTCGGATTTTATCCGGAAAATTCTTCCAGATTAAAAATTTACACTATTATTTGGACAACATAAGGAGGAGAATTACTTCCTTGTGTCTAGAAAAGGAAGTATGGCCTTCAAGAAAAATTTATCACTCAGATTTCAATATAAATTTTCATTTTAATTACGGCTAATCGAATTTTGACTTTAGATTTTCAAGATATCCGTGCGTCTTATGTGTGAAAATTTGTAGGCAATTATAGAATGTACAGTGGAGCACCGTTTATACGTTTTTGAAGGGACTGTATGAAAAAAGCGTACAAATGAAAAAAAGGTATAACAGGTATAGGTTAATGTGTATTAGACTCTGCAGGGACCAATTTAAAAAACGTATAATTGATAAAAACGTATAAAAGAGAAACGTATAAACGGTGCTTCACTGTATTTTGACTGTGCCCGAGTCCATTTCGTCGAACTTTCCGTGACGTATGTATGTGTGTGCATTCGTATGTATCTTGGTTAGCATTAAAACGATTAGTTGTATAATGGTTGAATATTTCCTCATGTGGCATCGAGTTGTGCACTATTATTATTATTTTTTAATTGCAATCGTATCTTCCAAACGGCATGTTAATACGTTTTTTGTGGCAAATCAATGTCAATTTTACGTATCAAGTCGTTATCTATAATGCATTTCTTAATCCATATCTTGTAGATGATGAATATTTCGTACCTCTTAGGGCTATTGTTGTTGAAACAAATGTTATTTAATGTACCTACTTCAATTATGTATTTTTATTCTGACACTGAATGTAGTTTATAGATTTTGCTAAAACAAAAAAAAAATCTGTTTTCAAATGTTAATGAAAACCAGTTTTTGAGATATCAAAAAATAAACTTAAACTATAAATGAAGCACCTTGGATTAAGCGGAACCTCGAACTTTCGAGACTCGGGTTTTCGAGACTCTACAGCAATTGTTTTGTTTTAGGATCAAGTCAGGACTAGTATATTGAAACATTTTACAGCTAATGTTCACAAGTAAATCTTTTTTTAAATATATATATATATATATATATATATATATATATATATATATATATATATATATATATATATATATATATATATATATATATCTGTGTGTGTGTGTGTGTGTGTGTGTGTGTGTGTGTGTTGAGTCGATATTTTCTCATTTAATTTCTTTTATCAAATTAATTTTCATTGTTAGAAATTGAGAAAATTTCAAAACTTAATTAACAAATCCCTCTGATATTATTAAGTTATGCTCTGTTTTGCATCTACCTGTTCCTGAAAATCTCTATGCTTCTCTTTAATATTTCTAGCTTGAAGTAGAATCTTTTTTTTTCTTTAGAATCATTGCTAGATCTGAAACACGGTAACACGGTCTTGAATTCTAGTCGTTTGGCAACCGCCCAAACAAGCGGAAATTCCAAACGGACTAAACTGAAAAAAAAAAAAGTTAGCTAAAATGACAGAAGCCAAACATGATGCGCATCATGAAAGGTTTCCTGCTTTCTTTTCTTTCCCTCGTTTGGCAACAGTCTTGGAAAATGGGACATCATTTTGCATGCATTATCACGTTTATTTCTTTTTTTGCTGAACAGTAACATTTTTGTGTTTCCTAATGAACTTCCCTTTGGAAGTTCTAGTGAGTAGTGAGAGTCGTAAAATAAGATCGTGTTGAGCAGGGTAATGGTCTGTTGCGTAGCACTTTTTCTTTTATTCTGCAACTGCTTGTTACTTCATTTAGCGTTCGAAACATTTAAATGCGACTTGCAAATGGGCTTTGCCTATACTAAGTCGAAAGAACTTTTTAGCCCAATTACCTAATATAACTAGAGTTCTTTTATTTTTGCATTACTTTCTCCCCACTCTCTTCCCATTAATCGATAAAGACTAATTTAGAAGGTAAACTTACGGATTCTTTTTCTGTTTGGAATTGAGAAATTTTAGATTAGTAGATGTATAAACGGTTGCAAATGGGAAAATATTTTCAGACCATTTGTTTCTTTTTCGGTTTTTCTTGCGATTAGACTTTTGTGCAAAAGTAGAACATGCAGCAAAAATAGTGTGTTTTTTCACAATATGACATAATCTTAAGTAATAAAAATCGTATTACTGCCGTTGTTTCTGGGAAGAAATTGGTTGTAAAAAATCAAACACCGTGAGCCTTTCATAACTTGAGTATTTTTTGTGCAAAACGCTTTCAGATTTTTTCTTTTCTTTTCTTGCGTGTGTGTGTGTGTGTGTGTGTGTGTGTGTGTGTGTGCTACAACTCATTTTTAAATCATTATGATTGTTTATTATTTTCACTTGACTCATTTTGTTCTAATTTCTCTAAGCCACCAGTCTTGTGCACAAACACACACATCTTCTTTAGACAAAAACAGCATCTAGCACCACACAACATCCAGCACATAGCATTTAGCATCCAACCCCAGACGTTAATTTAAATTTTGACGTCTTGAATTCCAATTATGATTTTTTTAGGAGCCGTTTGAAGGAACAAGGACCCCAATAAGTAGGGTTCTATCGCAATTTGTGATTACGAAAAGTATAATTTGAGTTCAAGGCGTCAAAATTCAAATTATTTTTTTTGTCCATTTTCGGTCGTTCAAGAGAGTCTAATTTAGAAATCGTGAAATGATAGGTATTGAAGTTTGCAATAAGAGATGGGAGTTTTAACGAACAGTAAAATATACTTGAGGTGAAATTAAATTGTCAATGATTGAAGAGTTATTTAGGGTAACAGTACGCGGTATGAAGTATACTGCAACTAAAAAGCAACCAACTAAATCCTTTGAAAACATTCAGACCTATGAGAAAACTGAAACCCAGTGGCAGAGCCGAGGCGGGGGATTCAGGGGGGGGGGATCCGGACCCCTCTGAAATGACTAAGTGTAAATATATGATTGAAGAAAATAATGCATTGTGTTGAAAACTAGCATTTTACTCCAGCAAAAAAATGGAACAAGAAAGAATATGCATATATATTTCTCTTGTACAACACATAACATACAAAAAATATTTTGGACGGAACATTGATAAAGTAAAATGGGTGGGGGAGGGGGGACGAAATGAGGGGCGCTGTAAGGCGTAAGGCTTTATTGCAATAGTTCTACATTTTTCCCTAGTGTGCGAAAATATTCATTTCTGCAGTTTCCAAAATATTGGTTTCTCTTGTAACATTGAAGTAGATGCAAATTCTGAGAATATACCTTTTTAGAATTGAAGAAAAGGAACTTCTCTGTCTAGTTCCCCCAAATTTCTTGGATTTTTTTCCCTTCGTATGGGCTTTCTGTGGAAGTGGGGAATCTATTTTATATTAAATTTTGCTGCTTGTTTTAAATTCAAATGTAATCAAAATTATTAATTGTCATTAAAAAGAGTAGTTAAATAAAATTTTCATCTCTAAAATCTATTTTGCTTATTTTTAAGATCTCCATATCAGTTTGTCAAATTTCTTGCTCCCCCCCCCCCCGAAATAACTTTCCGACTATGCCACTGATTGAACCCCCCTCCGAAATGAAATCCTTCTACGCCACTGCTGAAACCCTCCTATGTGCAGAATCATCCAAAAGGCATTGTTCACCAAACTATTCAAAACATTTTTGCAAATTGTAAACTAAAGGTAAAATTGTAAAACCCAGACAATCCTCCTCAATCTTATATTCTATTTTTCATAGTTTGAAAAAGTATAACATAATTTTATATTCATGAATTAAGTTTTTGAATCTTTATATATTAATAGGCAAGTCGTTTTCTTTCTGTATCCATTTCTCCTCTGTTTGTGAACCGATTTCCTTCATTCTTTTTTTTTTTTTTTTTTTTTTTTTTTTTTGTTCAGTAGCTCTTGCCGAGATTAAGTGTCATCAATAAAAATTTTTGAAATCGAACGCTAATTAACTGAGATACTAATTAAAAACGCATTTTCTTGCTAAATGGCCCTTTCTACTCGAACGTATGGTCTATTTTTTTTCGAATTTGATATGGTTGGAAAGATCTTTAAAAAATACTCCTAATGAAAAAATTGTGAAAACACCCAAGGTCCAATAACCTAATCCACTAGAAAAAAAGTTATAATCATTTTTTAGTTGGCGAAACTCAAAATTTTTAATTTTTTCTCTTTTTCATTGTTGAAATGTATTGTTGGAAGTATGAAACATCAACATTTTAATTCATTTTTCAATTGTTCTGAGAAATTTATTCATTTACTATTCTGTGCATTGTCTTCCTATCCACCAATTTTCGTCTCAATTGGATCACTCCTACTAGGTGCGTCGATTTTTTTATAGGGTGTATATGTTGCCGCGAGTAGAATTCGTTCATTTGACTGTTGAAAATTTTATATTTCTAACGGCAATGGTCATGCCTACTTTTACAAAGAATATTGTTTGTACAGAAGTTTTACGTATTAAAGGAGTTTCGCAATATCATTGCATTCAGGAAGACTTCCAAAATTGTGAAATTGACGAACTTTATCCAGTGTTGGCACCAATGCCTCGGCGAGAAATATATTTACTTTGCATTCGTAAAAAAAAAGAGTAGAGAAATGTCTATTTGGCGACAGCTGACTACGAATGAAGTCCCCCCCACCCGTGATAAGTTGTAAGAAATAAATGACAAGAGGGACATCAAGCCTTTTGATGAGCTCGTTTATGAAAACAGTGTGACATGTGGTAATGGGAAGAGGGGGTATGGTGAAGTGTGAAACTTTGTGACAAAGGGGAGAGGGTTCAAAAATTTTGAAAAGTGCATTAGTCAGTTATACCCTAAACCGTAAACAAATCACAAACACGATTTTTCTAATAAAATTGCACTATTACTGCGACGTCCAGTGTTTTTGAATGGACAATTTTTAATGTCGCAAGTAGGATTCGTTCACTTTACCGTTTGAAATGTTATATTTCTAATGGCAGAGGTCAAGGCAACTCACTCAATAATATTAAACTTTTAAAAAGACATATTGTTCATCCAGAAATTTTACATATAATCTGAGTTTTGCAGCATCATTTCATTCGGGAAGCTTTCAATAATTGGAAAATTGGCGCTCTTCATCTATTGGCGTCATTTATTTGGCACCAATTGCAACGCGAGAAATGTTTTTTCTTTGCATACGCAAACAAAGAATAGGGAAATATAAACTGGCATACGATTACCACAAAACGGGGACTATCTACGAATGAAGTCCCGCTTTAAGGTGGGGTTCACGAAATAGTAACAGTTTGTGACAAGGGAGAGGAAAGCGATGGCATTTCATCGCTTTTGATGCAATGTGCAGAAACGTAAAAAATGAATTTCAATCTGCGCACCGATTAAAATAATTGTTAAAAAAATGTATTATTTATTTTCAAATCATTTAAAAAATGGCTAAAACCCATGTTTTTAAGTATGCTCTTTCAAAATAAATGCTTTTGAAATTTCAGAAACGACCCCATTACCGAAATATCCCCTTTCATCCATTTATTTTGAGAATAACAGACAAAAAGTAAAATTGGAATAAATTACTACTGTTTGGTATTGTTTGTACATATAAAAATTGCACGTTTGACCCGATAAGCAGTAAATATGAGTAAGAGTAGAAATAAAAATGTTGGAAACAGTTAAATTCATTCAAGTTTTCTCAAATATTCATTTACGAATATGGTCGAATTTTGACCACTGGGTAAACGCTAGTTTTTATAAAACAACAAGTGTGTAAAAACTCAGAGCTCGATATGGATGCTTTTATATTATAAAAGCCTGCTATGAAACATCAATTAAGGGACCGTCTATAAACGATGTCACGCTTTTTTTTCAACATATTTTGCCCCCCCCTCCCCATTTTGTCTCGGCGTCACCGTTTTTAACTTTTCTTTCGTCACATGACACATTATAATTCATAATCATATTGTTATTTTTTAAAAAACGCTATTATTTTAACAAAGATGTGTGATGTCACACTTCTTGTTACTCCCTCTCTTTCTCTTCTCCCAAACTATAACAGTTTCGTTAACCCCCTCCCATCTCAAAGCGGGACAGCATTTGTAGATTAAGCTTGAGAACGAGGATTGGTTTACTTGGTAACAGTATGTTTCCAGGTTCTTCATGCTACACCTTTCAAAAAGCTCAGTGATTTTCCACTGTATCCATCAAGGCGCTGCTGGTCATTAAACCATTCTCACGTTATTCTATTTCATTGCAGGATCACGTGGAGATGTGTCGGGTGACGCACGCCAGCCCCTCGGGCCTCCTGAGCAGTGCCTTGGACTCCGTAGTGGAGCGGTCGCAGGATTTCACAGACTCCGCCTACACCTCACACGAACACCGGGAGAGGATACTCCGGCTCTGTGACAGACTACGCATGGAGCTGCACCAGCTGCTGAGGGTGGGAACGCAACTCGTTAGTATACTTCCATCATCCTTAGCATGAACACCACTCGCTAGTATACTTGAATCATCGTTAGCATGAACCCAACTCGCTAGCATATTGTTCGCCTCTGAGAAGTTGCGCTATGGCCTTGAGCAAGTCCTTCAATGGGGAGCAAACAGTAAGAAGAGGAATTTTCATTTTCTCCGAATTGGGCTATCATCAAGCCTTTTGACCTTCAACCGCTTTTCCTTACCCTATTTCAGCAAATGGAATCGTTTAATCCGCCGGCCAACGGAGCTTAACTTGCCAGAAGTGGACAGTACGTACTACATCGTTAGTATACTTACACCATCGTTAGCATTAACGCATCGATAATATACTTAAATCACCCTTAGCACGAACATAGCTCGTTAGTATACTTACATCCTCCTTAGTAAGAACACAACTCGCTGGCATACTTACCTCATCGTAAGAATGCTCACAACACGTTGATATGCTTCCATCATAATTGGAAAGAACGCAACTCGTGAACAAAACTCGCTGGTATTCTTGCATCATCGTTAGTATAAGAACAACTCTTTAGTATACTTACATCGTCGTTAGTATGAGCATAGCTGTGTAAGTATATTTACATCATCGCTAGTTTGAAAACTGTTTATTCGTAAACGTAAATCATTCTCAGTAAGAAATAAGAACACAACTCGCTATTATAATTCCATCATCCGTATATGAACACAACTCGCTGGTTCACTTACATCTTCGTTAGTATGAGCACAACTCTTTGGGATACTTACATCGTCGCTAGTATGAACATAGGTTGTTAGTATACCTACATCATCCTTAGAAAGAACACAACTGGATGGCGTACTTCGTCATCCTTAGTAAGAACACAGCACGTTGATACACTTCCATTATAGTTAGTACGAACACAACTCGTTTATAAGCTTACATCATTCTTAGTATGAACACAACACGTTGGTATACTTCCATCATTGTTAGTATGAACACAACCCGTTGATATGCTTCCGTAATTATTAGTAAGCACACACTCGTTGATAGTCTTACATCATCCTTAGTATGAACTATGAATAATTTTTGTTTTATTTTTTCAGGAGCAACTTGGTCAAGCTTCACCAACGGAAGAAATGGAAGCGGCGATTCACGAAACGCTTAGAGCTGCTAAAGATTTGAAGCTACAGGTAGTTATTTTCTTACTCTAGTCTAAAAGTTGAGATATTACAATGCTGCGGTATTTTAAAAAAAACTTGCAGCATTAAGTTATATATATATATATATATATATATATATATATATATATATATATATATATATATATATATATATATATATAATATACAGGATGAGTTCGATCGAATCTGCCATACGAAAGGGATTGATAGAAGAGCCCAAGCGGAACATAGAACCACTCATCATCGTGTCCAATCCTTAACCGTAACTGAGTTATGGTAGACATAAGGAAAATGAGTTTTAAAAAAAAAAATCTGAGAAAACGACCAATTTCTGCGAGTCCTATTGAACCTACACACAAAATAAGTACATATTTGGAAAGAGCAAACTAAATCTTACAAAATGACACTTTTTCCATCAAGATAGTCGCATTTTACAACGAACTACAAGCTTGGAAACATTAAACACACTTAAAACTGAAATGGTGCCAAAGTTTTAAATCGACATTTTCAAAAACAACCACCTGAGCTACAATCGGTCAAATCTACGATAAACTGGCCCAATTCCCTAGCTTTCAGATGATACAACGGAAAATTACATTGGGCTTCAAGTTCAGCAGAAATTCAGGCTTTTGTTTTAAACAGTATAAAAATCTGCATTCGTTGAAAAAGGAAAACCAGCGAAGAGTCGCCTTTTTCTGCTTTGAATTTTCTGTTTCACATTAACATGTTGCTTTCTTTTTTTAAGAAAATGATAATTTTATGTTAAAATAATAGTTTTAACATTTTATTAAGTGAAAAAACAAAAACATAACAATAAGTAGAAATAAAAGAAAAATTTCTTTCCCGTGCTTTTCACAAAGGAAAAACCAATAATAAAAAAGTCACACTACCATCAATGAGTACATTGAGTCAACCTTCAAAATTAACAATAGATGCTGAAATTGGTCACCGCCACATCTAGTACATGCAATTGCCCTTTTGCGAACGGTAACAACCGTTGCTCTAAGTTAAATTTAATTTCTTAGCTTTACTACTGCTCCATCAAGCGGTTGCTCAATTCCTGCAAACTGGCTACTTATGTTTTGTAAGCTTCTTGTTTTACGAATCCCCTCCAAAAAAGAAGTCCACTGGAGTCAGGTCTGGTGATCTTCATGGCCAAGGAATGGGGACCGTACGATTATCTCATTGGGGATACTGTTTAGTCAGAAAATCGCGAACGGCATTTGAAGAATGTGTAGGGGCTCCATCGTGTTGGAAAATGATTTCTGCTCTCTATGGAACAGGAATAGCATCAAGTACGCCAGTCAAATTATGTGTAATGAACTCTAAATATTTGTTTCCTGTTAGGTTACCTCAAAACACAGACGGATCACTCCAAAATCAGTTAATCTCCGATTACGCTATGCCTAACATTTAAGCTGAATCAAATTTGGAACGATGAGCTTCGGATTAAAAAAGGATTATGTTTAGTATATTGACGCCAGTTATGCAAATTTATGATGCCCCCTCTAGTGAACAACAACTCATCTGTCAACAGTATCTTTCGTAGTAAATGGTGTTCTTCAATGTCTCGGGCTAGTAGCCATCTGCAAACTGTTACCCTCTTTTCGAAATCTGAATTGCGCAATTCTTGCTCTAGTGTGAAATAGTAACTTGTTTTGGTGCAATGTATTCATCACTTTACTTTGTGAAAGTCTATCTTCTCTAGCTATCGTGCGTGAACTCATACTTTGGATTTCCACTACTCGGTTCAGCACATACTCCTCAACATCGGCAGAACCATGATCTTGGCCCCTTTCCTGCTTCGGAGAGAGCGGAAATCATTGTAGGAATTCGTCTGTTCTTTTTAAATATGTACTTATTTTGTAGGTAGGTTTAGCAGGAATCTCAGAAATCGGTCGTTTTCTCAGAATTTTGTTTTTTTTTACTCATTTTTCTTATATCTACCATAACTCGGTTACTGTCAAGGATTGAACACGATGATGAGTGGTTCTATGCTCCGCTTGGGCTCTTCTATAACCCCCTTTCGTATGACAGATTCGATCGAACGCACCATGTATATATATATATATATATATATATATATATATATATATATATATATATATATATGTATATGTATATGTATATATATATATATATATATATATATATATATATATATATATATATATATATATATATATATATATATAATGTGTGTGTGTGTGTGTGTGTGTGTGTACCTTACAAATTCACAGTTTACGTCGGTTTATTTGCCAAGTTGGACACAGAGGTCCTTTAACACAGACGTCGGACAACGCAGGTAGTGATCATATTTTAAAAATAATTTAAATAAGGAAAAAAAATTTTTGATTCTGTCTCTTAGCTCTGGATATTTATTGAAAACAATAGCCTTGTATACCATACCTCGCTGAGGTTGAATATTAGATCGCCAGATTTCACCAACTTCTCTTTTTTATTTGATCAGTATTAGAAGAATCCTATGTTCTTAACTTTATGTTTTGCTAGCGGTGTCCGAACGGCTTTGCCTGTAGTAGAAAATTAAAAAGGTCATTTGGTTCGCCTGTGTATTCACAGTCAACATCTACTATACGTTAAGTTTTTTTTTTTTTTTTTCAAGATCTCTTCATAATTTTTGCAGATTTGAAAGCTCAGCAAGTGGCTCAACAGAAACCAGCAGAACTCTTAGAAATATTTTGAAAGAGGAAGAAGTTTCCCTTCGTTGCTTCAAACTCAAAATAAGACATTTTTCCAAACTTAAACTCGATAGAAAGAACATTGTAATTGCAATATTTCAATAATTCATTGAACATAAAAACTAAGAAAATAAAAGCAGATGACTTTTGCTGAACAGTTAAAATGTTTCAATTTAAGTTAAATACACCAGTAGCGGTCAGTGCTTCAGTAGTGGACACTTTAAGTTTTATGTTTGAAAAAATAGGATTCCAGGTCTCCCAATGGATTCAAAAGTGCATGAAATGTGCAGGAAGTATTTTAAATCCATTGGGGAACCTGGAATCCTATTTTTTTTCAAATGTGTACCTTGAAGTGGAAACTACTGAAGCACTACTAAGCATTGGCCACTACTGGTGTGTCGACCTTAAACTCTTTTTAATAAAAGAAAAGGATTTGTATCTCAAAAATCAGTACGTTTCACATTATGTTTAAAACAAAATAAAAGTTAAAAAGTAATGAAACAATCAAAGGGAGTAAAAGACGTAAATGTGGTAACATACAAAAGTTTATTTCCGTTTCTAAAAGGAATTTCTTGTATCTTACATCTTCTTTTACATCTTCCAATAATATATTAAATTTATGGAAAATTTTGGGGAAAACAACTTAATTTTTCAACAAAAAAAAAAAAACATTTTCAAAAAAAGAATGTTTTTTTTTTTTTTTTAAGTACCGCATGGTTTAAACCAACGTGGTTCAAACCAAACAACCCTGAGGCTAAGGAAGAACCAAATGCAATATGACAGCCGGGCCAGTCGTCACATCCAGAGACTGAAGCTTCGCACCATTGCTGCGGACACTCTCTGGTTTGCTTTATTTTTTCTAGCTGCCAATTCGTTGGCACTCTCAGCTTCAATGAGAGGACATCTACTTCCAGCTCAGATATTAACTATTCCAGAATGATGAATCCATAACAAGGGTGAAATTACAATCTCTGGATGTTAGAACTGCGCTGTTGGTAAATTGCATGTAGTCAAAATTCATTCAGTGCAAAAACTTGAGGGAAAGACCTTTTATGAACATAATAGCTTGCTTCCTTAACTTCGTACAAGAATGCAATGAGCCTAATTAATAACTATCCGAATACGTAAAATATATAAATCATGTTAAAGATATCATTCTTTCCTGTGAGACTATGACTACAAAACAAATGTGTTCGTGAAAGAAAACTTCGATACAATCAAACAACCAATTGAAATTACGAACAAAGCATCGTAAAAGGAGTTGAATTATTCATGAAAATGATATTGATGAGAGCTATGAAATCACACGACAAAGCTAATCAGAGAAGCAAACCTTCTTCTTCTTTTCTTCTAGAAATATTGCCAGTAAAAAAACTGAAAGAATTCCGTAAGTGAATTTGCAGAAGTAGAAAACTGTCATCAAATTTATTCAGCCCATATGCGTACACGCATAAAAATATGCGTTCAGATAAATATGTGCTTGCGGTTTTAAAATTTGATTTGTAGAATAAATTGCTAGTCTCGCGGTGTTGGAAAAAGAAAAAATAAATAAAAGCAGGTTTACCTTCACTCGGGAAAGATGTTGCAAAATTTGTGAAATAAAAAAGGATCTGTTGACAAGATTTTCGAGCAAAGAGAAATGTCGGCTATTTTGTATTCCGGAGAGAAAAAAATATGTTGGTGGATGTTTTTAAAAAGTGTTAACGGGGAGGAAATAAAAATTGAATTATGGAAGTATTTAGTTTTCAACTGACGATATAGAAGTTAGTATTTAAGAAGTAAAGTAAAACGACGAATTTCATGAAATGCAATGTAATTAATAATTTCTACATCCTTTTATTTATTTATGAATTTTTGTTTTTCTTCGTTTTCATTTTATTTTCTTGCTTTATTTTTTTAACCTTTAAAATATTTGTAAATTAAGTTTATTTTATCTACGTTGGGTGTATATTCGGTACGTAATATAAATCAGATTTAGTAAATGATACACATGAGAGAAAAATATGAAAGTTTCATTGAAGTTTTGTGCTTATATTATGTTTAGGATAAAGTACATAAAATTGGCAAAAAATATAGTTTTGTAAGAACTTTAAAGTAATTGGAGCTTTATATATGATAAAATAATAAAGAATACTTTTCAAACGGGTCAGAGTTTTAACCAAATCTATATTTTTAACTCCGTTTACAATAAGGATCTGGTTTTGAAACCTTATATTGCAGCAAAGGGTCAAGCGGCTCTTGAAACGTTTAAGAGAAGTTAAAATATATAATAACAGTATTTTAGTCATTCAAAACCCAATAAGGTTGCTTACATTGCTGGAAACTTACCTATCTTTTTACATTTTTAATAGAATAAACATATTCTTTTTTTTATCAAAGCTTTTTTTTTCTTTAGTTATGAAAGCGTATAATTTATCTCGATGCTTTGTTTAGTGTACAAAGTGTAGTTTAATATGGACTAAAATTTAAAAAGTTGAAAATGAATGTTAAATACAATAAAACTGAGAAGCTAAGTCTTTTAGGGGTATAACACAAAAGTGCAAAGAGTCAAAAATATTATTAATTAACAAAACTTTTCTCATAGATTAGTTATCAAATGGCATTAAATTCATTTACTTATCCTGAATGTCAAGTTCAAATTGCGAAAATAACCTGATTTGTTTTATTAACCCTCTACACACAAAGGAAGGTGGTTATACGTTTGATGTATCTGTATCTGTGTGTCTATTTGTGGTACTCTAGCGCTTAAACGGATGGACCGATTTTGAAAAAAAAAATGTTCGAAAGGAGAGTTGATCGAGAGTATTCTTAGCTAGGTTGCATCTTTGGATGACATTAATTAACGGAAATATTAATTTAAAACCTCTAAAAGGTTTTTCGCGATTTTTACAGTGAAAACATAGTTAAAAATTTTACAATTTAATACCAAAATAAAAAGAATTTTTCCGCGTCTCATAGAATGTGTTTGGAACTTCCATGTTTAAAAAAATTTGAATTGTAACGTTTTTTAAAGCAGATTTTAATAACGGCTAAGCCTTTATTCACGCGATCGATAACCGAATTCATTGTTGGCTGACAAGGAAATAAAACGCAATTGAAAAGATGTCCCGTGCGTTACGCACGCTAAGTTTTTTTATTTTATTCAAGTAACTGTTAATTAAATATGGTATTAACTGTTATGCTTTGATAGTATATTAAAGCATGTATTATTTCCCAACAGCATTATTTTTGAAGGCTTTGGTTAGCTGAAAAAAATATAAAAAACTTGACGTTGCGCACGGGACATTTTTTCGAGAATCGCCCAATAATTTTACATTTTTATCTGTTGCCAGTTTCTATTTATTAGCAAACAAAATACTTGACATTGCTTTTTAATAATATAAGGCTTTTAAAAAGATTTTCCCTCTTGATTCTACAGTTGCGTCTCAGTCTGGGTTTTTTAAACATTTTAATTTTGTCGTTGCTAGTAATGCATGAACTGAACACTTACTTAATCTCAAACACGTTTCGGAACTTATCAATTATGTCGAATCAGTCATTCGTAATTGTTAAATTCAATCATCGCAGTTCAAAACTTTCTTCGGCTCTTTGTGAAAGCAAGGCTTATTGAACATTCCTAGCACAAAATTTTGATGATTATAATGAAGTAGCTATACTTAATTCTAATCATTGGTGAGTCGTACATTTAATCGATAGGACGCAATAATTACACGTTCGTGAAAGATTTTCATTTAAGTTGCTCCATTTATTATGCTTCAAAACCCTTTATGTCCAACCAAAAGGGTGGGATAGCTGCAGCAAGCATTGAAACTATTCTTGAGGACCAAATAATATGAGATTAGAGTTTACGTAACTTGTGGAGTACTAAACCAATTTGGAAATTTTTTTGCGCCAAAATAGTTTTAGTTTCATGAAAGGCTAAACGCTTCTTTGGGTGCTTCGTTTTGAAGGAACGTCAAAAGCTGGAAAAATTAGTTGAGTTGACATCTCTTTTATATGATTATCACTTTTTGGTGTATTTTGTTATCCAAATTTAAATACATCACCACTTTAATAACTTGTCACTCCTTTTTCTAGAACAATGGTCTATAGTGGAAAAACGATAAGATTCCGGACCCATCAAAAATTGGAGTAGAAGTACATATTAGTAGACATAATCCAAATCGAATGAAAATTATAGCAAAATGTCAAGTGTTAAAACTCAATTGTTAAATACAACCCGGTAATCAAGCATAGCAAATTGTGGAATATGAAGTTGGTGAATACAGAAGAAAATCTTTTGATCGTTTGCAAATTTCCTTAAGTCGCTTTTTATTGAATTATTAAAAATATCACCGCAGGAACAAGTTAAAAAAAAAAAAAAAAAACAATCTAATAAATAAAAGCGTTTTGTTAAGTATGAAGGCATATATTGATTAGATTATTTAGTAAAATATTTTAATATTTAAATTAATTCAAAAATATACTCACTAGCGTTTTAATAATAACCATAATAGGAGCAATCTTTCTATTTCAAGTAATTTTTAAATATATAATTTCATAACCAAATCAGTGTTTGCATATTGTACATATTTATATGTCTGGTTTCTTTTGCTCCAAGTTATAATACCAGATTTGCTCAATTCCCGGGTTAAGAAGCATATAAACACCAGAAATCAGAAATTCTTACATAAAATCATTCATCCATTTTGATAGCAAACTATGGATGATTGCCGAGAATATCCGAGTTTGAACCATTTAGGTGAAAACGCCTCAAATCACTACGTTTATTTTTAATTGATAAAGCTTCATTTGAGTAGATAATTGGAAGGACATTTATTTATCTAGATGGATCATTTATATATGTGGGCTTCATAATTTCACAACATCTGAATTTCATAGCCTAATCAAATTTAATGTCTCGGATGAACTAAGCCATATGTCTTACTATCTTCAAATCAGAAGGATTTGAAGGAGGAATAATGGTGGCGCTAAAGTGGAGATAATGAAGATTATAGAAAAGCTGATTTTCATTATTTGTCATGGGACTGCTCTTTGAAGCTATTACCTTAATAATTTACAAAGTGAGGTTTACTTCATCTCCTTAATTCTATGTAGATTACTTAACTAGCGCCAAAATTCTGTTAGAATTTTCTTTATTTTAACAAGATTCAGGGATCTTTTTTTAATACTTTCTTTTCCTACTGGATTTGAGAAAATATTATTATTCAAGGGGAATTTTATTTAATTTTACGAGTTGCAGTTTTTTGAGAGTGATTTTTTCATCAACTTTTAACTCAAACTACTGCTTTTCAAGCAAACATCAGAATTTCAATCTTGACCCAAATGGCGTGCAGCTCTTCCTGTTGTGCACTCAATTTCCTTTAATGCAATTGTACGTTCTTAGTACAACAGCAAATTCTGTTCATAAGTTTCTCAAATCAAAATGCAAGACACTGAATCTACTGTTGCGGATCTATTGCACAAACCAGAATTTTGACCTGACTGACTCGTGCCAAGCACTCCCGCTCGACAGCAGGTATTCAGATATCTGGTTTTTCAAGTGTATTTTTTCGAGTAACAGTCAAAATTGTTTGTTTTTCACTGATAGCGGTGAAAAAATCTTTCAAATGTCAGACTTATGGAGTTTGATGAAGTATAATAGTATGGCGTACCCACAAAATGATATATATTATACTCCGATTTACCATAACGATTTACCACAAAAACTTTATTTTCTGGTCCGAGGTAGGATCAATTCTATGACCTTCGAGTCATTCGCACGACGCTCTTACGAACTTATGAGCCCCCGTTTCGGGATGATATACGCTAAAGCAATGTGAAGTAAACCAGCAAAATAAATCGAAATTAATGCCTCTATTTTGTAAAAATATTTTGGAAAAGTTATTCTTTGATTTACCATGTAAAAGTTTATATTTTGTGTCCTGATTTTTACAAAAATAGAACTGTAGCTTAGCATCCTGCAATAAGTTTAGATTGGGATTGGGATTCTTGGGCATTTGGATTAGAATTCTGCTGAAGAAAATAAGTGATTAAAACAACCTTCTTCTTCTTCTTTTTTTTTTCGTCCTTGGCGCAGGGTTCGTTGATTTAAATCAGCTTGATTTAAATCACGATCAAAATCATGATTTAAATCAAGTGATTTTTTTTAAACTATTGATTTAAATCAATTGATTTCAATCAAGTGATTTTTTTTCACAAAATCATTGATTAAAACCCGTTAATTTTATTTTTATGAATTAATTAATCATTTTTAGAATGTGCTGAACTACATTCAACTATACTGCCTTATTAAACTAGCTTTAACTGACAAAACTACATAGATGCCTGTTTCTTTGTGTGTAACAGATTTTCAGAATCTTGCAATATTGCTCTTGTCCCAAAATTAGTTCAGAACAAAATAAAAATTTGCAGTGTTTCTTACATCATGAATAATATAGTTGAGAAAAGTAATTGTTCAACATAATATTTTACACTAAAAATGTACATGGTGACCTTATCTTTAGCAAAACATGAAACAAAATCACATCTTATCTAAACATAACATATTTATAAATCTTAAAAACTTTTTGAATACATAGGGAATTGAATATACATACATAGAGAACTTATCCTAATTTTAAGCTGAGCTAAATGAATTCATTAGTTCAGATTAATTTTTTATTGGGTTTTTTGAATTTTCCATTCCAATTGAACAATTGAATCCATTTTGTAACTTTTATTCACTTTAAACTGAAAAACATAGAAAACTGCCTAATTTTAAGAAATTTTGTTCTAAAACATGCGACAGTTATAATTCTAGGAAAAGTGGTATCACCGTCTCCTAAAATTATAGCTGAAGGAGTGTGGTTGTAGCTGGGAAGGAGGGAGGGGGGAAGGTAAAGGTGTAATTTGAATAGTGCATTTGTATATCAAAACTGCTCTACTCATGCCTAGTATTCGAAAATAGCTACTGCCATGAAATGAAAATAGCCAATCATTGAATTTATGTTATAAATGTAAAGTAATTAATATTTACAAAGTATTGAAAATTTCAAAAAAATCTGATTTAAATTTAAAAAATCCGACTTTATTTATTTATTTATTTATTTTTAAATCAAAAAAATCACGAACCCAGGTCCCTGGAGACTGGAGTTCACGAACTTCGCATTATTATAACGACGCTCTAACCAACTTACCCAATGGAGTGCTATATATTAACGCAATACGTAATTTAAAAAAAGAAAAAAAAAACTTTTAGACAAAACTTAGAAAATGAGAATTGTCGGTTTGTTTTTGTCGAAAGCGGTGAATATAATCTTTTAAACGATGCCTTAATTCTGAAGTTGATAAAGCGTAGAGGAAGTTAAGGTGATCCCATGAAAAAGCACTTTTGAGAAATAACCTCAGAGAAAGACTGCTTCCAAAACTTGCGTTTTTCCGTTTGTGCATTG
This sequence comes from Uloborus diversus, assembly GCF_026930045.1. Taxonomy (NCBI): domain Eukaryota; kingdom Metazoa; phylum Arthropoda; class Arachnida; order Araneae; family Uloboridae; genus Uloborus; species Uloborus diversus. The sequence goes on from NC_072731.1 coordinate 53,196,961, forward strand.
TATGTAGAAGCCTATTCTGCATCGAGCCATGTGTGAAACGTAATTCTTTTTTAAAAAATTCCTTTTCAATTTTTTACCGTGGTTGAAAGATCACTCGTCCAATCTCCTCCATGCTCCAGAAAAGTGCTTCCTCTCAACTGTAAAATTACCATTGTGTGATTTACGTCCATCTGGCTCTGAGATAAAACATATTTTGTGAGCTGTAGGCACAGTACCCGATTTTGTCAAGTTTAACTTAAACATTATGTGCTGTTTGACGTCGTTGTTATCTTTAAACTTCCTTTGTTTCTTTTTGTTATCTTTTTCTCTTAATAAAAGATAATTCTTTACTTGTAAACGTTGCTAATATATTGTTTCCCATGTAAAATATTCCAAAAATAGCCTAGTTAATTAAAAAAAAGCACTACGAATCCACATCACATGTCAAATGTACCACTTTTACTTTTTTTCAAAAAATTAAAATTTTGCTAAGGTTAAGGGAGAGTAAATTTGAATTTCATAGTGGTATTACTTGAAATTCATAGTGTATGACTCATAGTGTAACTATAGGGAGAAACAGTTTTCTAAAATTTTTAGAACTGGTAAGTCAAAAAAAAAAAAAAAAAAAGCAGGGCTCCATATTACCATCCATTATTTAACTGTTTGTGGTAACTCTAGATGATGTTTAGTTCTGAGAATTCGTTCGTTGGTCTTAATTTTGATCATTTTCAAAAATAGCCTACACAAACTTCGCACTGATAATTTCATTTGGCTAGTTATAATTTTAGAAGATCATAAGTATGCTTCTATTCGGGCACATTAATGTAAAGTGAGAGATTATAAAAAAAAAAAAGAAAGAAAACCATATATGATCTGTTAGTGATCCTTAATTCAAGAATGTCAACTTCAAGACCTTGTTCAATTCTGTAAGTTAAAGATAACAATCAAACTTTAAAATATTTCACTTTTCTTTATTTTAAATTTATTTAACTCTTTTTTTCAATGTTTTTTTCCTTTCAGTTACAGACGACAGCGCTAGAACAAGCAGAAGATCTTTTAAAGTACATTGACAAATCAACACTACTAAACAGGTTGAAGCATGCCTCCATCACTGGGGACCACGCAAGACTGGAAGAATTTAGTGAGAGGTTTAGTGAACAATCAGACCATCTGCAAGAGGTAAGTCTTTAATACATGCGATCGAACCAACTAATGCAAGCCAACTAAAGCAAAAAAAAAAAAAAAAAAAACCGTTTGCAAAAATGGTTGGAAACTCAAATAATATAGTTCAAACAATACCGGGAATGCTCAGAAACGATGTTATCTCAAATTCAATGCCGAAAGTAATCCTTGAGCTGAATAAAGCAGAATGGTTGATTCAGTTTAAATGTACTAATGCAAAATCCTGCACTGGGCTATACTCAAGCAAAATATTTGCAATAATAACAATTTGATTTGTATTTTTAAACTTCAGAAAAGAAACAATTTGAATAAAAATTGTCAAATTATTTAGAAACCTATGAAACTTTAAATTTGTAGTAGGTTTTTTTTTTTTTTTTTTTTTCAATTAAAAACCGAAAAAAAAAGAAAAACAATTTTAGGAAGCATTATTCAAAATAAGATTTCAAGGGTAGAAAACAAGAAGCACAAAAACAAGGGCTAAAACACTCGTACGATGTGTACAGTGGCTTCATCAGTCAAATTGTCGTAAACCCATTCGTGGACAGATTTTTTGAATTCACAAATTTCGTTTTCTTCTATATGAATGATTTTATGGAGATTTTTATTCGTTTTACTTACTATTGTACGACTAAACGAAATTATGGTATGTATTTTTTAATACGTTTATACAAAGCTGCTAAAAAGCTGCTCAAGCCCGCATGACATTTTTTCTTCTTTTTCTTTCCCTCTCCCAAAGGGTTATCCATCCCTGCCATAGCCACCGTGATTTTGAACATTGTACAGATAGAGTATTTTCTCTACTACTAAAATGAAACGGACTTAATATTATTACTTAATTATGTTTTGTTTGTTTTAGAAATCGCTTGAAAAATTTCGTAGAACATAAAACACTACTCACAAATAAGAGAACTATTTAAGACTTTAACCGATATTATGTGCCTCGTATTTGGCCAAAAAAAAAAAAGTCGATACTTAAGAGAGTGGGTCAAACATTGGTGAACCACAATTCTTTTCCGACGCTTTAGTGAAAAGCTTAAAACTTTCTTAGTTGTAGAATCATTTACTTTTTTAAAAGGTTGACTGTTTCTTCACTAATCAAATAAAGTTTAGCTTTTATTTACTCTTTTGATATCTTTTAAAATTGATCACAAATTAGAAGGCAGAGATCACGAAGAGTTCTCCTCGCTAAATAACTTTTGTCCACATAAGAATGGGAGATTGCAAAATATTTTGTTAAAAGATGGGGTGGAATTTAATCTTACTTGAATAATAGGCACATAAAGTTAATTTATTATACAAACATATTAACAAGTTTTGATTCTTAAAAAACAGAAAATGACGGAGAGAGAGGAGAGAAGAAAAATCAATTGCTACACACACACACCGTAAAACTGTACAACTTTAGACCACTTTATGTGTATTTTCTAAATATTTTCTTCATTCTTTGCCAAAAAAGGTTGAGAATTTAATCATACACTACCATACATCTCAGCTGTAGAGTGATACTTCAAAAAAAATTCTAATTTATACACAAAGGAAGGGGGAATTTTTTGTATAGTGGTATAAAGTTTGCATATGGTGGTGACAACTTCATATCACCTCATATTTTCCTAGATATGCAACGCTAAACCGCTCCGGTCTACAGTTACAATGCATAGATCGTTTTGTTCCAATCTCGTACATGCAAAAATTTATTTAAAAAAAATTTTTGTACTTACTTTTTCCGATTTATAATTTTTTAATACTTTTTTCGGTCATTTTAAGGTTTTTTTAAATAAAATCAATTGTGAAAAAACACAATATTTTATTCAGATATATAAATATAAACGTAAGATAGTTTGAAAAAGCAATTAGTAGGTACCTACACCTGGATTTTATTTATCTGTTTTTTTACAAGGACATTTTTGTTTATCTTTTTTTACAGGGGCTTGATACAAATTTTGTCCCTATTGGGTAGGTTTCTTCGTTGTCACTTTTTTTTTTTTTTTGTACCAAATGACATCGAGGGAATGAAGTCAACACCAAAATTTATTCTTTTTTGCCTTCCTTGTTGAAATTTGGTTGCTCCTGAATTCTTGGCTCACCTTTTCCATCAGTTCTGGCGAATATTTGAGGTAAGGACAGCCGCCTATCTTCTTTCTTTTCCCTGGATTCATATCTAAAACCAAAAAAAAAAAAAAAATCCCTAATAACTAAAAAACTGTTCAAGAAATCTTAGCTGCTGAAAATTGTTCGCAAAATATTTACAAACGATAGTAAAACTGAGTGGTCTAAAGTTGCAACTCGAATTCCCGTATTTTGTTTACTCCGAAACGACAAATAAACAAAGCAACATCAGGATTCGCCCATAAGGCTAAACCATATTAGATGCCTAAGTAATAAAGTGACCTAACATACCCCCCCCCCCCTAAATTAACCTTCAGAGAAATCAATCGGTAAAAATCGGTTTCGAAGGAGACTTTGAGAGCTGAAGCAAAATTTTCAAAAAACCTCCCAACACAAATGATTGTTGACACGAGATTAATAACACTGGAGCTTGGGGTAAACAACATGAACTTCGCTGGACAACACTTGCGAACCTACTGAACTTTTTTTAAAGACTTAAGCTTTGTTTCAACGACCACTACATGGCACATACTACCAGATTCCTTCAATGGTTTTAAGTTGCAACACTGTTCTTAAAGTTGAACGGTTTTACGGTAGTTTTTTGCACTTAACAAAACTAGTATGTGAAAAATTATTTGATTTAACTTAACGTGTAAGAGAAATCCCCAATATTTAACTTTTAATTGAAATGCAAGGAATTCGTGGAGGATTCTGAAACGCGTAGTGGACATTCATATGTCAGTCACTTAACACCAAGTTTTCTGACCTGACTTGTCAATGGCATCAGATAGTTTCACACAAAGTTTGTTTTTTATGCACTTTTCTGATGTTTAACTCACTTCAAAACTCCATTGCAGGAAACAAATTACAATGTTATGACACCTCGTCGATTGTCAAAAAATATAAAGTGTTTGTTTTGTAGGTGTGTAAACTCCTACACCATGTAGCCAGTGCAGAATCAGTCCAAGTCTTGTCGAAGAACACGGAAGCTTGCCTTCAAGTTTACGGACCACAGGTACGAAGAAGATATATTTTCAATGGTTAAGGAATTAAATGACATCGACATTTTCACAAAGTCCAAAACTCCTTGATGTCTCTATTCATATTTTAATATCAGCTGATCACAATGCTAAAACTAATCCTGATAACTTGTTATCGATGTCAAATCTTAATTTTTAGCCCCGATTGCATTCTTTTTTATTCAGCATTAAAAAAACTGCAGATTTTTTAAACATTTTTTTTTCGTCTTTGACCACTTAAACTTTTCTTTTATATCCAAAGACAACTTCACATTTTTGTGCATTTATTACTTTTTACTTCATAAAAAATGGTTAGTTATTTATTCATGCTAAAATTTAAAAAGATTTATCATTGGGCTCGATGACCGTGGGATTGCTACAGCATTACATCATTGCAGGTCGAACAAAAAATTATTGCCTTAAAAGTCCACAAAACGAGAGAAAAATAAAAGTAATGAACATAGCACAGCAACATTTTGACTGAGATAGAAATTAATCTGAATACTCATTGAGCTTATACTTTTCTTCTTCGCTAATAAATCTGACCTAAATAGACTTGCGTGTTTCACAGAGTAGTGGATTTACAGGTTTGTGGGCTTCTTAGAGACGAATCGAACTACATCAATTATTTTCATATGTGTTATTGGGTCCCTTTCAGACCCCTAGGTCATGGAGGCTCCTCGCAATAGGGAAGTTTTCGATTTTTCAATTTTATTTTTATATGACAGAGTAACATGTATGAACATCATAGGTGAAAAAATTTTTGCGATACGATAAGTAGTTTTTTTTAAATTAATTTTTAAAGTTCAAGCGCTTATGACGTCAAATGGCATAGGAAGTGACATCATGCGCTCTTCCGATAGGGGAGAAGCCGAAAGTCACGCATTCCACTTCGAAGATGAAACGTAAAAGGCTTATCTCTTCGCATTTAACTCCTCGCGTTTCTGGACTCTCATCCTCTCGGAAATATTCGAATATCATCATTGATGTTACATGAGGAAGATTATTTAGATTGTGCTTTAACGAATCCGGTCTTCATAGTGTGTTCAAAAGGATTATTGAATTTCTAAAAAAGAAAAATATCAGCGCGCTCAAAATGTCCGTAGCGAAAACAAGGGATCTTCGGCGGAAGGCTGCCCATTCGCGCCCTGTGACGTAGGCTCGTGACGTTTCAGAAGAGCGCACTTTTGACCGTGGATTCTTAAAATTTCATTCAAAATCAACCACGGTGTTTTAAAATTCGGCGATGTTGAATTTTTTAGTTTTGAGGGTCAATTAACAATATCCAATAGCCAAAATATGAACATTTAATAGGTTGCAACTTCCCTATTGTGTCGTGGCAAATCCGCCACTGACATCACAATTGAAATTTAATCTCAAAATATTTTATTTTTAACCAATGACCTTACTACAGTTTTTTTGTTGAGTGTCCTCGTATTGTCTAGGTATTCTTCGATCGAATAATGTTCCATTCTGGTTCATTATGTTTAGGTGCTGAGTGCGTGTCACACTCTTTTCCTCCATCCTTCGAGCAAGGTGGCGCGCGAAAACGTCGAAGTGTTTATGGACGTCTGGAAGGCCTTAGACCAAGACGTCACTGCCTTGTCTGCAGAAGTGACGGAGCTCTGCAGGAACGCTGGTAAAGCTGAAAAAACAAGCTATCCGGTGTCCAACCCGATCGCCGTAGACGTCACCGTAAGCAAAAAAAGATGTTTTTAAACTTAAATTTTCAGAACAGTGCGCAAAGCTGGAAACATTTGGGTGGGTAACTTAAAGTAAAAGACGTTCGACTTGATTTTTATCAAGAATATATTTTTCTCTAATCATCAAACTATCCCTACAATGTTAACACGAAATGTGTATGTCTTTATGAAAACATATGCATTTCTATTCATACGATAAAATTAAGTATTTCATAAAAATATATCATTAAAGATATATCATTAAACTCATGATGTATTCTTTTAAAAGAGAGCACACTAGCAGTTCTAAATAGTCGCTTGTTCGTAAATGTCATATAACTCTCCATTTTGCTTTAGATTTAGTGAACAGTTATTTAAACTTAGTTTTCATAATTAAATGAGGTGTCATAAATACCACGATTTAAGGGATTACGTTTTTTTCCTTTTTTCTTTCTTTAAAAAACACGAAATGCAAAAATATTATCAAAATTGACAAACACAGATACATAACTTTAAACAAATCTTCTAACACTTCTATTCGCTATTCCCTTCATGATGTTTTAGGATTATCGTGCTGCAGTCATCGCATGGCGCACTCTAGAAGGAAATCTTCTCACACTAAAAGAACTTATGAGTTTTTATGCATTGGTTCACAAGCAGAAATAAGTACGCGCGCTTTCTATAAACAGCTAAAGACTGCAACTTCTGCATAAGAGTATTTGAATTATTACCAAGCGTAAACTCATTCTTTTGCCTTGCTCATTGGACAATATTTATGTTCTCCCCTAGGCTATTAAACTTAACCTTCCGCTCATGCTCACGCGTTTCCGAAAACCCCACATGAAAATGGTAAAGAACTCTTCGGCTGTCGGGCAGTCGAAACAAGAAGCCAATACGAGAAGCTGCATTCCGCTGTAATTTAATACAGTATTCACAGCTTCACATCGCCTCTACATAGAGCGGTGTACATTATCATTTTAATACCAGCCATGTTCTGTATATCTCCAGCAGTATTGCAGCGCTGTGTGCTGTATAGTATCGCACAGCAGCAGGCAGGCAACTTCCCGCATTGCACCCTTTTTTCGACTGCCCTACATAGTGCACTCTTCCACCTTGACGTTTCGTATTGCGACACGTAATCAATAGCAAATGCTTTTATATTCGGCAACTGTAACTCTCTTCAATATTTGGCCACACATTTTCTGATTACTCTATACTGTTTTTATTTGTAAGTATAAATGTAGCATTGTGAATAGCATTTAATAAAAAAAAAAAAACATCCTAATCCATTTTTTCTCATGCAATCGATGCACGAATTTTTCTTACACCGTCCTACGCACATGTGAACATGATCAAAATCCACTCTATTGAATCATGCGTGTCTTACAGGTACACCTTCAAACTTGAAAAAGTAATTAATTTTCAAAATTATTGCAGAAATTGAAATTCAAAGTATGAAGCTAATTTCTGCAATTACTACGAATATAGTTATTTGAAAATAAATATTTTTTTTCCAGAGGGTGCCGCAATCTCATCAGTCTCCAAGCAACACAAACAATCATAACACTACACCCAAAAGTATAGTGACAGCCAATCAGCTATCGGTTCCAGGGCAACCAACAACGTTGGATGCGGAGGTAAACTTCTCTGTATTTAAAATAACTTTGTTATTTTTTTCCACAAAAATGCTTTTAGGAACTTTGAAAAGTAAATACGATTGTAATTACTGACTTTCTGGGAACTTGCACCATATTTCGCCAATCCTCCTCAACCCATACCACTGTCTGAGGTCTCCTTTTCATGTTTAATTTCATGAATTCAATGTCATTTCCATGCCTTCCGGTACGAGATAAGTTATTTATTTTAGGATGATAAAAAACGGCAGAACGTTGCAAGAATGTATTAGCCTTTGCTATATATTTGACGGATTTGGTGCATAAGCATTTCACTAAATACTGCACAAATTGAGTTTTGCAACGATAGATTTTCAACCTCTAATACTCTACAAGTTTCAGAAATGCAAAGAATCCTTTGTTTTCAATCCATTCCTTGATTAATCTTCAAAATTAGATAAAGGAGAAAGATGGATTTCGCCAAGTTGTTTGCGCCGGTATGTAGAGTGAGAAAACAAATATGAAATTCCGTTACAACGAATACCAATACAACGAAATTTCCTTTTCAACGAACTACATTTTCAGTCCCTATATAATTTCGATTACATTACTTGAATTCCATTACAACGAAATTCCCGTTACAACGAACAAAGCTTGCGGTCCCTTGAAGTTCGTTGTAACGGGATTTCACTGTATTGTTTACATTGCAACAAACTCAATAATGTTATTTCAGTAGCCGAGTGTTTTCCAGCGATCTCAAAGACAAATCAAGAAGTCCAAGGATTTTTCACTAGTTAAACTAGCTAAAAATGTGCAGTAACTTTTATTTTTAGTCATCACCAAGGAATACCTGAAAATAAAATGTTAAATTAAAAAATTACGAATGAAACGTAGGGTAAAATATTTCAAGGGTAATATGGAAAACTAAAAAACGGAATCAGTAACTTTTTATTTAAACTATGGTAAAAAAATAAATGAACCATTTAATACTGTTTTAACTACCCTTGAAGTTGATAGATTTTTAGTTTATAACAGAAGTTATAAATTATGTAGGAGAATATAGGGCAGAGTGAAATGGTTAAATTTGCTTACTTTTTTTTTTTTTTTTTCAAAATGAACAAATTAGAAATTTGTTCTGAAAATTACGGTACATGAAGAAACAACACTATATTTTATAATAAAACTTGCACTGAAACATTATTTTTTATTTTTGACAGTAAATTTGTACCTTAAAAAAATGGTGGAAATTGTTTCCTCCTTTTTTTCATGGGGCAAAGTGAAAAATAAAATATTTTTCTTATGAAATATTTTCTGTTCAATTGTTGAAGATATTTTTGATCGAATAAATGAGTTAATAAAAAATGAATGAAGAAATGAACATAAAATGAAACAATAAACGAATAAATAAATATATAAATAAATAATACAAGGGAAAATTAAATGAATGAATAATATAGCGAATGAAGAAAAATATATGAGGGAATGAATGAACAAATATGTAAGTAAATTTTTAAAAGAAAGAATGTCAATGGAACAACTAATTAACTAATACGTAAATGATTTTATAAATGATTGAATAAGTAAACGAAATGGACTATATTTCACTTTGCCCCATCCACTTTGCCCCGTATGCACTTGACTAACTGTACAAAGCATTTGAAACACTAATAAGTTTAACATTAAGCAAATAAATTCTGCAGCGTGTATTAATAGGTCTGAATAAATATTTAAAATATTAATAACAATAACTTTATCATTTAATAATAACCGAAATCATTTTTGGCTTTCAGCAAAATATATTACAAAATGAGTATCAATTTTTAAAAATGGCTTGTATTATCTTGTTCTTTGATTTTCAGAGGTAAGTTTTTCTTGACTAGAAGACACTACATGCATTACACATAGTTAAAATATCACTAAGCAGGTAGCACTAAAAGCAGAGTAAATATTTGAACATTTCACTTTGCCCCATATTCCCCTATTTAAAAATTCCCATGATATGAATTCCCATGATATCGAATATTTCAAATATAGCTTTTTTAATAACTTTCGGATGTTTTTGCAGCATGTAAGAGTTTTTCACATTATAAATGCCTGTTTAACAATATCATTGCTATCGGAGAAGATTTAGAACAATTTTTGAAAGTTTCCCAGCATTTATGTTTTTTTAGCAGTTTTTACTGTAATGGTGTGGTTTCCTTCCGTCAAAAGTACTACTTTTAGTCATTGAAATGGATAGAAGAGCAAAAAAAAAAAAAAAACATGGACCCAGAAAATACTTTCATTTTCCCAACAGTTTTTTTAAATTATTTTTTTTTAAATGTTCGTATTTTCAAACAAGTTGTGGTCTTGATGACGTCACAATGATGCACTTTGCCGCATCTTTTTACTACGTTTCCATGTTATGATAATCGAGCAGCGAATTAAAATTGCACTATACGCTTGCTATCAACCAAATCGTTGCCAATAAACGTGAGTAAAGATGAGAATTAAATATTTTGCACTGTGAATGGCAACACTGAATGGCATTTCATCATTTGTGATGTCATTGGCAGAAGCCGTAAACAATAAAAGCGCTGCGATTTAAGTTTTTTTTTTTTTTTTTTTAATATTAAACGAAAACAAATTTATCAAAAAATGGTCATATCCTATGTTTTTAAGCATGCTCTTTCAGAAAATAATACTTTTAAAATTTTGGAAATGATCTCATTCTGGTGTAAAATCCGCTGCTGATGCTGCCATGAGTTACGGGGCTAAATTGTTCGGCATTGGCTGGAGCTTTGCACACCTCAATTTAGCTTTCTACTTATGCATCTTCAAAAGCAGCGCTTATATCCTCCAAAGAATTCAGAAGCGTCCCGAGCATGAAGTCGGTTAATAATTTACTAGTTAATTCTCATGACTATGCAAAGAATATTAAGATTTTTGTGCAATAAAACATCTCAGACATCAAGATAATTTCGCTATTTGGATTCTTGAATAGTTATAAAATGTCAGCAAGTGCAAACTATCACACGGAAAATATGGCTAATAATTCGAATAGTTCGAGCCCAAAGTAGGAAATAAATCCACCCTTGTAAGGATTTAGGTGCCTTTTCTTTCTTTTTTTTTACTTTCTTTCTCATTCTGAACTGTTATTTTTCAACTTTAGATTTGACTAATTCGTCCACAAAACAAAATAGTATTTCGGAAACAAAAATCCTTCTTTTAATTTGTAGTTCAAAGGTCGCCTCGAGAATCTGCGAAGTCGCGCTCTTTCTACTTCCAAGAATTTAAAAACTGGTCCTTAGATCTAACAGAAGCAAATCATATTTATTAGGTCTGGAGTGGAATTGTTGCTTGGTACTTTGCTAGTCAACGACCGGACACTTATACCAGACTAAACAGACCAAACACAAGGTACCCTGTGAATCACTGGGAGACTTATAGTTTAAAATGGATTTTGAGCTTTGAACATGATCTGAAAAATGCTATATCAATCAATCTATCTCATTAATGTTCATATTTCTACCAGGATTCAGACTTGACCGAATGGCGTTAAAGTCTTCTGCTCTACCGTCAATGTTACTGGAAGTTACGAAAGTTAATTCAGTGCAATTGATGTAATGTAATTAGACGAAAGCAAAGGCATCAAAAGGGAGGATATGTAATTAGTATGGCGCATAATATCATAATATCATAAATAGTAGAGAACGATGAAATATTACAGATTACAACAAATGCCTCTGAAAGCATTATAGTTTTAAAATGCTAGTTGACTGCTGTTAAAATGTAAGATAAAAGAATTTCGTGAGAGAGGGAAGATAGAAGAATTTCATGAGAGAGGGAACTAAAAATTTCAAGCAGCCTAAACATATGAAAATAGGAGTATTGGAATGTGGGGCAAAGTGACTAGCTCTGGTGACTAAGCGTTTTCAAAATAAAGAAATTGGAAATTTGATTTGAAAATTACAGTACACAAAGAAAGAACATTGTGTTTTATAATAAAACTTGCGTTGAAACTGTGTTTTTTATTTTAGGTAGTTAATTTCACCTTCAAAAAATAGTGGATTTTTTTTTTCATGGGGGGGAAAAGTGAAAAAAAAAAAATCCCAAATGAAACATGTTCTTGTCGATTATAGAAAATATTTTTGATTAAATTAATCAGTAAATAAAAGTTTGAATGAATAAATGAAAACATATTAAAACAATAAACGAATAATTAAGTTAATATAAAGAAAAAAACGAGTGAGTAAAAGAGTCAATGAACAAGAAAAAAAAGTGAATGAAAGAATAAATAAGAGAATTACTAAACGAAGGAATGTAATTGAATTAATTAACAAATGAACACATTGAGTGAGTAAACGAAATAAACTATTTCACTTTGCTCCGCATGTACTTGACTAATTGCACAAAATATTTAAAATACAAATAAGCTTAATATCAACTAAATAAATACTACACCAAACCACCAAATGTTAGAAGTTCTCAATTAATATCTAACATGCCAATAACAAGAACTTTATAATCTTTTTTTAACAATAATTATTTTTGACTTAATACAATATATTACGGTATGTGAGTGTCAGTTTTTGAAAATTGTCTGAATTATCATATGCTGTAATTTTTGGAGGACTTTTTTTTCCTGGCTGGAATGTACTACATGTGCTACTACATAGTTAAAATATTACCAGATAGGTGGCACTAAATGCAGATTAAATATTTCGCCATTTCGCTTTCCCCCACATTCCCCCCCCCCCACACACACACTTTGCAACATTAACGCAGCAGAAGCTTTACTGCAATAATTGACGATATACCTATACATATATCAATGATACTCTTTCATGAATCTCTCATTTGCCACAGTTTTCCAATTAACATCTTGGTTTTAAACTATTCTTAAATTCAATGCTGTACATTCTTTAAATCTTGTGATGGCTGTTTTGGATATTTAAGTTCTTCCATTGGCAATTCAAAATGTTCTTTTTATTTCGAACTCTTAATATTTGCACATGAATTGCTTCTTGTAGTTGAAAGAATCGTTTTCACGGTGCCGTCCGAATGAAAAGATTTCTTCGAAACAAAAGCAAAGAGCGGAGATCGATACCTTGAGCACCAATTTAAATAAATTAATCGCCTAAGTGTGATTAGGATAGACGATATTGGGGAAGGAATAACTTTTATGGTTCATTTACATTGCATCGAGTTGTTTCATTTTCCGCACAAGGTACCGACTTTTATATCCTTTAACTGGCAACGACATTTTAATCGACATGGTTACGTGACAATTTAAGAATATTTCTGTGCACTCTGGAAATGGTTATCGCTTGGGGAAAACATTTAAAGGTTCGCGTTTCTTTGTATGCTATCCAGCCTCAAGGCAGTATTTGTTTTATCTTTTGGAAAGGGAGCTGCCGAATGTGTGATAAATTTAATACCTTTAAGTATGGAAGTTCTACAAAAACGCCATTTCGAACTGACCGGGGCAATTTGTTTTTAATTTGAATAAATGAAAGTCAAAATAAAAAGTACGTTCGTAATTGAAAAAGAATGTATTTTATTTTCGGCATCAGGTTTTTAAAATTAATTTGCATTTATATGCATACTGCATTTTTCGAAAATACTGATTAGTCTGGAGTAGGGAATCGCTCTTCGACTCTTTATGGATCTTTTCAATCTTTCATTTTTTTTGTCTTTATGTTCCCCCAAAAAATGATAAAAAAATAAAATGTTCCATTTCTTGTTTTACATACTGATTGCTTTTGCTTTCTAATTAATTACTTGTTATGCATTTACTATTTATTTAATCTTTCATAGTATATTGAAAAATCTCTACTATTTTTCTTATCAGTTCATTCCATTGCATTTAGCGCCGTACTCAGACGTCGAACGACGCTTTTAAATGTAGGCAATTGTTTTGAAACGTTGACTCTGTTTCTGGTTTTGATTTGTTATTCTCGACTTCAGAAGTAGTTTTGAATTTCAACTACACTGGTGTAAGAAATTAAGAGAAGTTTCAGATTTGGTCAATTATTTTCAGAACCACTGGACTGATTTCAATGAAATTTGATATGTACATACATTAAAACAATACAAACCAAATAGCCATCTAAAGTTTAAAATACACACGCATGGTCATAAAAACCGCTCGTTATAGTCGAATGGTATAAAACAGCGGTTGCAAAATTAAACAAAAAAAAATGGGTTAGTAGGGGATATAATCCCCTGTAACAGACAAATAGGCCTCGCAGTGTGACTCCTTACTTGAAATGAAGCAGTTTATGGGATCCTGAGGCAATTTTTTCCACTCGTTCAACAACGCTATACTCAGGCTGGGGAGGGTCCCCGGAGGGGTAGCGTCCCAGACATGCTGTATAGGATTGGAGTCTAGAGATCTGCTTGGCCAATCTATCCTGTGAATATCCTTCCGTTCAGGAAATTCGTCGACCAGAAGAACTCTATGTGGTCTTGTGTAAACATCCATTAAAAGTAACTCAGGGCTAACACAGCGCCCCTCAAGAGGTGGGCTTAGAGCTCCAAGATTACATCCCTATACCTCACAATTGTAACAGAGACTCGCTCAAAGACATGGAATGGGCGTGCAGCCATCCAACATGATGCCTGTCCAGACCGTCAAACCATAATGGTCGATTTCGTGGTCATTGGAGGGCAGGTAATGACTCCCGGTTCAGCTTAACCGATTATTATTGACTTACGTTCATTGGATAGAAGCAGGAACCCACTACCTACCCTCCAATATGCGCGAAATCGACCATTATGACGGTAGTGGTTTGACGGTCTGAACAGGCATCATGTTGGGTGGCCGCACACCCCTCCATGTCTTTGAGAGAGACTCTTTGACAGTTGCGAGGAATAGAGATGTGGTCTTGGAGCCCTATGCTCACCTCTTGAGAAGCACTGCTATTCCTGGGGTAATTTTAATGGATGTTAACGCAACGCCACATAGAGCTCTTCTGGTCGACGAATTTCTCGAAGGGGAAGATATTCACTGGAGGGTTTAGCCAAGCAGATCTCTAGACTCCAATCCTATAGAGCATGTCTGGGACGCTCTCGAGAGAGCAATAGCAACTCGCAAACACCTCACCAGGGACCATCCATAGTCTGAGAACAGCGTTGTTGAACGAGTGGAAACAATTGCCTCAGGATCCCATAAGCTGCTTCATTTCAAGTATGGAGTCACACTGCAAGGTCTATAGGTTTGTTAGAGGGGGCCATAACCCCAGTAACCCATTTTGTTGTTCAATTTTGCAACCGCTGTTTCATACCATCTAACTCTAAGGAGTGTTATTTATGATCATGCTTGTGTATTTTAAATCTTGGACGGTTATTTGTTTTGCATTGTTTCAATGTATGTACATACTAAATCTTATTAAAATCGGCACATTAGTTCTGGAGATAATTGACCATATCTGAAAATTCTCTTAATGTCTTACACCAGTGTATATTCTCTAACGTTGGAAATGGGAACATCAAATATCATATGGTGAGTTTGGAGAGAGAGAAAGAGAGAGAGAGATCCCTCGAAGCACATATATGACCCGTAAATCGTTTAAAACATCACAGACGTGGAATAATGCTATTTTAACATGTTATCACTTGTGGCACACAAAAAGATGACTGCAGCTTTCAAATAAAACCCTCTTGCTTCCAAAGATACTAAAAAGAATATAGAAAAAGAGGTATTACTTTAGTATTAGCAAATACGCCCATTTTAAAGAATAGTCCAATGATTGAGTTACATTAAAGCTTTTTCTTCAATCAAAGGTTTCATGGACAATATCTTTCTAATGAAACAAGAGACAAGACTTTCGTCTCTTCCTGAACATTGTGCAAATGAAGATTATAAAGAGCCAGTGAATGAAACAGAAATTCAAAATATTAAGAAATGTGAAACAATTTCCTCAATCATGATTTTCTACAGTTCTAAGCATTAATAGTCCACTGCATAGCAATAGAAATAAAGATAAAATGATGAAGTCTGAGAATAAATGGCAATATGTATTAATTTGAAACTTTTATTTTTACTTAAAATCTCGTGTCAATATAGAAAAACTGTTTTTAAGCTTTGTCTATAAATTTATCTTTCAATAGTATCACGTACTTAGTCTTAAGGTTCCCAAAATGTCGATTCTATTAAAAGGGCGTAAGTCAGCAAGGTTTAAGCAACTGAAAAAAAAAATCATCAACGATAAAGTTTTTTCACGAACTCTGGTATTTATTTGATGAATGAGTCTTGTAAGTTGATAAGAAACAAAACCCTTAAACCACTTCATTTTTATTTCTACTAGTTTTTATCGTTTTCTTAAAATGTAGATAGTGACTGTCTTTCAGCTAATTGCGATTCATATATTTTCTAATGATAAAAAAATATTTGAAAAAGAAAATAGCTCGACTACAAGACTTTATCAAGAAAGCATCCGTCTTGGAAAGGTACTTTAAACCTCACAATTTCAAATGTAACACATTATAAAAACCAAAAGCAAATTGCGTTTGAAAATTAGCAGATAAGACAGTTAAATTAGAAGTCTTTGAATCTCAACAATCTAAATACGAGACAGAAAACTCATCATTTCTATAAAATGCATAAGAAAAAAAATAGATTTTGAGGAAAAGTTGATCCTTAGGCAGAAATAACAATGCCAATGAGATAGATGAATCGCATTGATAAATTTGTGTAATGACAATTGCAGCGCTTAATACAATGGAGGACAATCTAAATCAGTTGTAATGTTAATAGCCTACATCATCATTTTATCAGTGATAATGATGCTCATCAGCGAAGGCGTCGTTATTCGAACTTGTTTACCTGATGTAACTAACTCATTTTGCTTTTTCGTTTCAATTATGCGTTGTAAAAGCGTTTTCTGATTCGTTGACGAGTAATAGCTTTCGCAGATAATCATTAAAAGATAGGCATTGCTAACCATTAGTCCCTGAGAAGATGTAGAAGAAAAATAATGCTGTACCGTTGACGAAATTGCAGTTGAGTTTCCGTAGTTACGCAGGCAATCTTTTTTAGCGTGATAATAATTCTTAAGTTTTAATTTTAAAACGCTCTAACTTGAAAACTATTTGTCCGAATGATTTGATATTTCACGAGAATAGTTGTAAGGCCATCGGATTTTGTTTCGCAAAAGGAAAAACATAGTACCAAAATGTACCGACAGATGGCTCTGTCAGGGTAATTTAAGTGGGAAAGCGTTCTAAAAGGGGCTCGTTAAACCCGGAAATGCTGTTCGTTGAAAGAAGAGTTCTGAGAGTTTACGAAAGATTTATAATGCAACTGACAAAATGACGTGTTACACATAAAATAATGATTGTAGCAAGAGAAAAATAGGAGCTTAGTAAAACAAACAGCTAACAGATGAATATGAATAGTAATGAATAGGTTGTTTAATTTCTCCGCTTTGTTCCTCTACTGATTGGAAGTATAAACAGCAAGTTCCGTATCAAAACGGAGGGCATCTGTGCTGGTGCTATGTCTCCGGGGCTCATTTCACGTGTTAGGGGTTAGCATACCACCCTGACAGCAACTGTCCTGTGGTTAAAAAAAAAAGTTTGATTTTTATCTGGAGAAACTTGAATAAGGTGCCAAATGACGTTTTAAGGTTAAAAGTAATATTTCGTTACTTTAGGATATCATTTTCTTGCTCCGGAACGAATTTAAAAAGGATATATTTCAAGAAAAAAATCTTTCTACTGAAAAATTGAGAAAAAGTTCCAATACATACGAAGTGTGGCTATTAAATAACAGGACGATTGCTGTAAAATATATTATTTTAAATTTATACATATTTAGTTTTTATCATCTTCAATATACACCCCTCCTGTGTCCTTACAAAGCTCCATGCGAATTTTTCATTGTTCAAAACAGTGCTGGAAGTCTTGTTCTGTGAGCCCTGCATGATACGTGCCGTATTTTCTTTCACGGCTTCAATAGAGACTGAAATCTTGTTCCTTTTAACGCAGATTTGACCTTGGGGAACACATAAAAGTCATATGGTGCCAGGTCAGGCGAATAAGGCGGATGGTCTTAAACTGGAATGTTGTATTTGGCAAAAACGTCTTGACAGACAATGTGGAATGTGCCGGCGCATTCGCTTGATGGAGAACCCACGACTTGTTCTTCCACAATTCGGTTCATTTTTTTTTCTTATTTGTTCACGGAGTTGAGCAAACACCTCACGGTAGTAATGTTCATTAATAGTTTGACCTTCAGGAACCCAGTGAAGGTACACAATCCCATGAATATCGAAAAAAAAAACGATCATCATCGCTTTGAATTTCGATTTGCGCATTCGAGCTTCTTTAGCTTTCGGTGAGGTTGGACCCTTCCAATGCATGGATTGACGCTTTGTTTCAGGATCATAAGTGAAAAACCAACATTTGTCACATGTTATGACTCTTTCCAAGAAGTTCGGGGAAATTGTAAGGGCATCTGAAGTGTTAGTATACACATTTTTACGAGCTTCTATTTATTCGATTGTGAGAATTATAAGTACCACTTTCGGGCACACTTTTTTATGTTCAAATTGTTATATAAAATTTTCTTTACGCATTCTTTGGCTCAATAACAGTTTCAGCAACTGCACAAATTGTTAGCCAGATCGAACCAGATTACCGAGCTTTTCGATATTTTCATTCCATTTCATGTACAGTTCATTTCTCACTGTAATGAACCACATTCCAAGGTATTTTCTCAGCTGAAATAGCAAGTATGAACACAGAGCAGATGATTTTTTATAAATTGTTACAGTGTAAACAAAGTAACTTTGATTATTTTTACAATTATAGACTCTGGAACATTGAAAATTGTAAACTGGTCGACGAGCCGTGTTGCTGCCCAGGTGGATCGTTCAGAGTGTTCCGTTAGAAACTGTTGGAGGCATTGGACACGAGAGGGTACCCACATATGAAAAACCATGTCTGGAGTTACAACGAAGACGACAAGGAGAGAGAGTCGAAGGATCGTGCGGCAAGCGCTCGTGGATCCCACACTGACTCGTTCCACCACACGAACAGACGTAGGGGTAGCAGTTGTCCCCCTAAGCATTTCTAGACGTCTAGCCGGAAGTGAATCTTCAGTCCAAGCTCCCTTTTCGTGTACTCTCCCCAAAACATAGGCACCTCCGTTCAGTGGCGTAGCGAGAAAAAATCCTCGGGGGGGGGGTTAATTTTTTCTGAAGTTATGTAAAGCCATGCCCTCAAGTTTCTACACTTATATTATATATATATATATATATATATATATATATTGTTTTGGGGCTCATGGGGGGGTTCTGACCCCCCTATCCCCCCATGGCTACGCCACTGCCTCCGTCTACAATGGTGCGCAGCCAGAGCAATTTGGGATGCCACTGACTGGCAAAAAGTGGTGTTCAGTGATGTATCCTGGTTCGTTTGGGGGTCAAATGATAACTGCGCACGGGTGTGGAGGCGCTCTGGAAAATGAACCATTCCACCCATTCTATCCCACGACACACTCCTCGCACAGAGGGCATAATGGTCTGCGGGTCATTATGATAGCCGGTTCATTCTAGTTGTGATACGTGGGACCTTAGCGGACCAGCGTCATGTTAATGACATTCTGCAAATCGCATGTAGGACCGTCTCTCCTCCCGTTGACAATTTCCTAGCAAGATAATGCTCGACCGCATATACCTAGAATTCTCAAGACTTCTTACGTCATTTGGAGACTCTTCCGTTGCCAGCCCGCTCTCCCGACTGGTCCCCTATAGAGCATGTATGGGATCAGCTGAAACGCCAGATGCCGACATGCTACTCTGTACTAGATTTAGGAGTGACTGTTTAAAATTTGTGGGTATATGTGTAGTAGAGCTCACAAACCTTCTATTTTATTCGCTCTGGTTCGAGTCCTGGCCTAACTTTAAGTATGAGTGTTATTTATTGGTATGGCACTTCCTCCAATTATTTCATAATGGTTCATATTCAACTTTACGCTGTAGGTCTCTTGGCTTTCCGGAGGGATACTCCATCTTGTCCTGCCTACCCAGAAGTAATATAAGAGCATGAGAGTGAGAAGCATTTTCAAAAAATACACAAGTTGGTCGGTCGTAGGGTTGGATGTTGGAACGAAAAGCAACGAAACGAAAAAGTACCAAACTGTAAAATTAAACCTCTTGTACTTCCGTGGGCAGGTAAACGGCAGTATCTGCATAAATGAGTTTTCGAGTTTATGAAGGAACGCATTTAGGATACAATTCTAACATTTGGGAAATGTTAAAATCAAACGTTTTTTTTTTTTTTTTTTTGCAATGGAAACTAAGCAAGCAGGCAAGCTTGTAAAATAAAACCAACTTACAGTAAATGACAAAAACGCAAAATGAAAAATTTGCAGTTACTACCCTTTACCTGCCCTCCGCAGTATATTTTTCAGTCTAAAGACTTGCATTAATAACAAATTAATCTGGAAAAGAAGTGAATTTAGCTCAGCATTTATACATACGGTTAATTTCTGTGCAAAAGCAGTCACTCAACATTAAGAGAATACGCTTGATTCTGAATTTCCAGGAGCAGTCCAACATAGCGAAACTGGGTCTCGAAATGAAGCAGCTGACGTCAGAGATGGATGCAGAGACAGACAAATGGCCGACGGCGGACAACGACATCGTCCGGAGGGCGAAGACCATGTCCCAGATGGCCTTCTCCATGTACCAGTTTACGAGGGGAGAAGGAGAACTCAAGACGACGCAGGTAATTGAGGCCCCGTACAGTCGAGCCCGCTTAACGGAATAGCCAGTTTCCTACGAAAGTGTGTTCTAATATGCTGTAAGTTCCATTATCGGGGATCAAAATGGCACACGGAAACACAATAGAACTATTTGTTGCATTGAAAATGTATTACATTAAGCGCGATACTCCTTAAACCGATATTCTAACAAGTGGGTATGACTATATGTGAAGAAAATTTAAGCAACTACCTAAAATCAACTATTTCTATATTCAGCTTAGAGTTCTAATGGCTTCTAAGTTGCCCCTATATAACACTTAAGTTTCCACGAGACGATGAACAACAGACATCAAAGCAAAAAGACAGTAAACAAGATTGAGAAGAAAGATTGACGACTGTAGTTTATTGACATAAAATGGAAAAGCTTAAATCACCTTCTTGTGTTCGGGCAAAACTAAGATTAGAATGTTAGGATACTTACTGCAGTATGTGCTACGTGAATCCAAATTTTACTCTATTTGGTTGAAGTACAAGGTGAGAACATAAATGAATGTGTCGAAATTTTGCAGGGCTCTTAAAAGTAAAACTCTGGTGTGAACTCCACACTGCTTCCTTTTACGTCTATTAAATAATCACTTTTTTAATTACTTAAAATAGTGGTTTCATGTACTCATGTACGATAGTTAGAAGCAATACTTCTTAAATGAATAGCTTTTTAGACATTTTCTCACACACATTAAAGTGGTTAAACGTAGAGAACTTTACTTTCAAATGTTAAGAAAGATGATGTTTTTATTAGCGTCTGTGATCTAAAACTATAAGACTGCGTGAGCCGTATCCTAAGCTTTGTAATCTATGTACCTTCTTGTACATCACATAGAGGAAAAAAGTAACAAAATTAAAAATGTAAGAAACACGAATTTAGAAAAAAAAAAAAACGCAACTCTTTGGTCGAAAATTGGTGTTATCAACGTGTAATTGGCCTTCTTAAAATAATTTCTAATTTTTCAAGCTTTAAAATTCTGGTGGGCAAACAGCATATTGCAAGTTATATACTGTTATCAATTTACAGAATATAGTGCTATATAACATCAAACAGTTTTCAGTTTTACATGAATAGCTAGTTTAATGTTTACTTGTATCAATCCGAATTCCTTTCTAAAATGCCATCTCTCTATTATGACCAGAATGAATAATAAAGTGAATAAAAGTGATTGAAATATTGAATTGGTATTTTGGAAGTCAAAATAGAATGTTCATAATTCTTATTCGATCGCTTAGCGTGATTCACACAACTGTGTTCCGAACCCGAGTAAAAAGAACGTCCGCGACGAAAGGAGCGCGCGCTTTGCCTTGGTGGTTCCGGTACAGCTGTTGATTATCAACAGTGGTGTTCCCATAGGGGGCCACATATACGCCACACACTCTCAAACATTTTTTAGACATACAGCGTCTCCCTCAAGCTTCATAAATTTTCATATTATGACATACTATGTGTCTGATCACATACACAAATTGTGCGTAGTGGATTACTGGGAGTATACCCTCAGAAAAACTGATGGGAACATCACTGGTTATCAACAGAGCACCCGCTGAAACACGTGTGTATAACCAGCACATTTCGAGTGTACTTTAGTGTTCCCGTTGGTTATAATTTATTTTCTTCCTTAAAATATGCAATTTTGTTGAGATTTTTTGTATGCCTGAAATGTTGTGATCGACCCTCGATCCGGGGTTCTGTGGGTTCGAAGAATAGCGATCTGGCCGATTGAACCGCTGTGATTGTCAGTCAGAGAGCGCTGCGTGGCAATATTACAAGGTGTACGAAAACAATAATTTCTCATCTTAAGAACGAAAAAACACAATCTATGCTATTGAAATTGATTGATGAATAAGTAAAATGTTTCCCTGCAATACGAAACGTTTCACTTCTCTTGCGTTTCTTTACGACACAGCCTGTTTTTTTTTTTTTTTCTTCTTTTTTTTTTAAATCTGTACATTGAATTTGCCTACTTAATCGACTTCGGTCAATCAAAAAAGCTGCTTAAAAATTTAAAAATCATTTTAAAAAATATTAAATATACAGGGTGTTTCAAAATGAATAGCGGGGTTTTAACATGTTATAATATTTATTACACCAAACTTACAGCCACAAGTGATATATCAAATGAAAGAGAAACTCAAACAGTTTTACATAATAGCCTACAAGTGTTCAATGTGAGCACCATTCGTCACTCGGCACACGTCAAGACGATATCCGAGTTCTTCCCAAACTTTGATGAGTGTCTCATTAGTAATTGCTGCAACAGCTGTTTCAATCCTGTTCCTTAATTCGGAAAGGTCGGCTGGCAGTGGAGGCGCATACACACGGTTCTTAATAAACCACCAAAGATAGAAATCACACGGCGTTAGGTCGGGTGACCGTGGAGGCCATGGGGAAACAAGCCCTGTCATTAGGCCCCTTACTGCCAATCCAGCGGTCGGGTACAGTTAGGTTAAGCCAATCGCGTACCTCATTATGCCAGTGAGGCGGCGCATTATCTTGCTGAAAGATAAAACACAAAACACTTTCTGTTCTTTAGTCGCCATCTTTGCTACAAGCGCTTTCTAGCAGATTGCAACAGAAACATTCCACGCGCATGCGCACTGATGCCAACAAACAAAACTGTTTAAGTTTCTCTTTCATTTGATATATCACTTGTGGCTGTAAGTTTGGTGTAATAAATATTATAACATGTTAAAACCCCGCTATTCATTTTGAAACACCCTGTATATTGGTTTTAAAATAAAAAAAAACTTAGTTCATTAACTTACCGGTGGTACCTAAGATGGCAGTAAAAAGCTGAGGAGCAAGTGATACCAAATGCTTAATGATAAAATAGAAAAGAAAACTAACAATGCATTTACTTATGCTTACATTCAGGGGTTCGGAGTCGGAGTCGAACTGATTTTAAGATAAAGGAATTGGAATCTGGAGTCGAAGGCTTAAAATTTCAAGGTTCGGAGTCGGAGTTTGTCATTTTCTCTCAAAGTCCGCAACTCTGCCAATGCTTGCGGAGTCAGAGTCGGATTTATTTTTGGGTGAAAGAGTCGGAGTCGTACTAATTTTGGGGTGAAGGAGTCTGAGCCGAAAGCTCTAAAATTCTCGGAGTCGGAGTCAGTCATTTTTCCTCCAATTCCGCAGCTCTAGTTATATTGTATAGCTTAAAGTCTATAAAAATAATAAAAATAAAAATGAGAGAAATGTTGAAAAGAAGTTCCGTTCGCTTTTTAGAAGATCTCACTGATCTGATCATTTCAAGAAGTCAGTCTTGAATTAGAATAGGCCCGTTCGCTTATGAACGTCTCGTCTCTAATCACATCGTATTTTTGCTGAGTCGGAGAGAGATGGCCGGCTCCGACTCCAACTATGCAAATTTTACAACCTTCGACTCCAACTCCTTTACCCAAAGATCAGTCCGACTCTGACTCCGCAAGCACTAGCCGAGTTGTGGAATTTGAGGGAACTGACAGACTCCGCGATCTGACTCTCGGTACTTTAAACTTCCAACTTCTGACTCCGATCCCTTTACTCTAAAATCAGTCCGACTCCGACTCCGCAGCACTGGTTATTTCTACATTCATTTACTGCGCAGATGTAAACATTTTATGATTCGGTTCCGTGGTAGTTCATCTCTTTCTGAATTTATAAGATGTACCTTAACCCGCAAGTAATGACGTATATCTATGTCGGAAATACCTGAATGGAACTGGCAGCAAAGCCTCTCCTCTTTAAAAAAAAATAAATAAGAGAATAAAACCGCATGGGGCTCTCTTGTTAGGTTTCTCTAAAGCAGCTCCATTTGGAGTTACTCATAAATTATTCAACATAACGATTTTCAACTTTCGTTTCAGGATTTATTTACTCAAGCGGAGTTCTTCGCTGAAGAAGCGAATAGGTTTTACAAAGTAGTCAGACATTTTTCATATCAGGTATGAATCCATTTTGCATACACAGTATTTCGTATTTTCTGATAATACAATAAAGTTTTTCCTCTTCTTTGAAGAAGAACACTACTACAGATATTTCTTTACCTGTTTCTGTTTTTAATGTATATATATATATATATATATATATATATATATATATATATATATATATATATATATATATATATATATATATATATATATATATATATATATATATATATAATTGTTGTCAACTCTATTTCAAATTAATGAAATATATATTAATAGTTAATAGCGTTTAGTGAAACATTTTAATTGTTAGTATAAAATGAAATGATTGTTGATATATTTTTTAAGAATAGCACTGACCAACATATTTAACAGATTCGTTGGTCATGCATTAGCAATTCAAAAGTGATATTTGTCGACTTAATACTTCGTAAAAACATATTTTTTGTTTAGATTTTACTTTCTTATGTTTGCGAAATGAGAACTTGGTAACTAGGCTTTTATAAGGTCATGTAAACCAATAAAGGGAAGTTCCCTCCCCCCCCAACGCATTTTCTATGTAGGATAGCAAAAATTTGCTAGATCGTGATTTTATCACTATCAGAAAGCTTAAATGATCATTTTTATTTTCATGATTTTACAGTAAATTTCGTTTCTTCGTGATCCACTGCTGTTTACTACTGTAAAAAAGTTATAATTATTCTAAAAAGCCTAATTATGTCGTTGTCGAATTCAAAAAAGAAACTGTGTACCGTCATTTTTCCCTGCGATTTAATAGCAATAGAAAAGTAGATTGTAGCCCAAAGAGGCTGTGATTGGCATTACTAGGACCCCTGTTTTCTTATTAAAACACTGAAGGATCGGGGGGGAGAATATGATCCTGTTCCAATTATCAATTCGTTCATTACTCTAATGCTGCCAGCGATGTCAACCCATGTGGGAAACCGACCCTCACTTTGACACTCCTGCTCAGAAAACCAGATCATTTGTCATTGGAAAGAAACATCCATTGTCCGAATTCGAACCCGGGACAGGCTGCGCTGGAGTTTTCGACTCTACCGACCACACTGCGAGTGGCACTGCCATGCTGCATAAGCAACACATACAGGGTGTCCCTGTATGCCGTGTACAAACTTGGAGGGGAGATAGAGAACACGATAACACTTAGGGATGAAGAATCATAGTTGCAAACGCAATGCTGACGTTTTACGTGCACACAAAACAAGACACGGACTAAACAGCTCAGAAATTTATCACACTATGACGGTGTTGCACAATATTTTAAATTCTGAGAAATATTTAAAAGTTGCTGCTAGTAGTAGGTCTAATACACACGTCGCAACGATGGATCGGTGAGTTGTCCTGTATTACAGCTGCAGCCTCACGTATTACCAAAAGCTCTTCTAAAAAAACTAAAACTTAATGAAAAATCTTATTTGTTTTGGAATATACATTACTTGCTAGCTGTTTCGCATCTTTCGGTGTCTTGCATGTAGCGCGTCAGCATTACATTTGCGATCGTATGCTCCAAAATGGTTCTTGCTTGTTACCGTGTTTTCTACCTCTCCTCCAAGTTTGTACATGGCATTCAGGGTTGACCTGTATGTGCATGAGCTGTCAACAGGAATGACTGCAAAACAGAAAATAACGACTTATCAGTGCCCTGATTGTGACATTGATCTTTCTCCTTTTTATTGAAGAATATGTGTAATTTTTTATAGGCTTTTTACTTTGTCAAATGTGATTTAGTTTTTTTTTTACATTAACAATATGAAAATTTTCAATTTTTTTTAATAAATATATATATATATATATATATATATATATATATATATATATATATATATATATATATATATATATATATATATATATATATATATATATATGTATAACTTTTTGGCGTTTACCTTAACCTTAGTTGACCTTATTAAGGATGCCATTTGTTTTGTAAAACTACTTACAAGCATGATTTAAACTTTCAGTTGAAATGATCATTTATCTTATTTTTTATGATTCTTTTGGAGACTTTACAAAGATTGGAGCCGATTGAATCATAAATGAGCAAGATAGTGTACCATGAACCTTACGTCGACTCACTTGGCATATTTACCGTGAATAAAATTACTTTTCCTCAAGATTTTACATTAACAAAATCTAATTGTTCAGTATATTAACAGAAATTCGTACGAAATTTTGTTCGCTACCTTGTTCTATTTATTCGTGCCACTGAACATTTATAACATCTTTGAAAAGTATGATGAATCAAACAGCATATTATTTCTGTTTCTACTTTCGATTCTAGATCACTAACGGCTAGAATTAATGATTTTTTTTCTAACAACTAAGTTGAAATCGACGTAACAAAAACGCCCTAACATACAACATAAACAATATAATGAAAGGCTTGTCGATAGCGCTTTATTATCCGTTATGCTTTCTGGTGACGATAAAATCACGATCTAGCGAATTTTTGCTATCCTACATAGAAAAATGGGGTTTTGCCTTACTAATCTATTGGGTCTTATTTGCCGTACTCACCTTAGATAGCTTTTAAATGAACCTGTAACTGAAGGTCAAATAGATAGAGCTGCTAATCATCATGAATGAAATATTGTTCAAAGATATGTGCTTTGCTACTCCAAGTTATTGCTATTATTATTTTTTTTATTTCTGATTTATAGCTTTAACACAATAATACAATTACATCACTGTAACTCCTTAATAATTTTTCGAAACGTTGGTAGTGGGCGAATGTTATTTTATTTTCTTTATGTCGTTGAAGACTAATATTTCAATAAGGAATCCTTCAGAAAAAATTGATATTGTTGCTGAAAACTTAAATTTTAACTCATATGAAATTGATACAAAATTAACTGTTATGGTTTTCACTCAATTAACGAATTAAACTTTTTAACCAAAAAATCCGAATACTATAAAAAAAAGTTGCATCCATAAACCCGCATAATTTTTTGGTTCCACTTTACCGTGTAATGGTACAGGATACAGGAGCCTGAATTTGAAACCATAGCAAAAAGTACGACAGCAAATTGTTTGGAGTCTTTTAGTGTGTATGAAGTAGGGATGCGTCGTTCATGAACGAACGGCTCAAAAAGAACGAATCTTTAAAATGAACGGATCCGTTCGTTCACGTAAAAAATGAGCGACCGTTCTTTTGAACAGTGAGCAGTTTGGAACAATGTACTGATGCACTTGTGATAAAACCGCATTTTTTAAAAAAAGTACATTCATCTGTAAATTTTTAACTACCAATCAATCTCAAATTTCCTTTTTTTTTTGGTGCAGTACAATATATTTATTTCAAAACTTTTTACTTTCTGCTTTATTCATCATTTTTCTTAAACCGTTGCAGTATTACCAATGTATCCATCAGTAATGTTTTGTGTAACTTATTTGGGATACTAATAAAATGTTTGGACTTTCTACTTCCAGTCCCACGCACCCATTCAAGTCCTTCTCACGCTCCTCTGACTTTTCTTTATTTTTAACTTTATTGGCGACTTTCAAATCGCTTATTTAACATTCAATATCCAGAGATTTTTAATAAGGATTATTAGTGTCTATTTTTTCCCGATTTAAAAAACTGTACCTTTTATTTTGTTCTCATCGGTACTTTGGAATAATTTTGAAGCTCCCTAATTGTTAGGTGAGTATATATATATATATATATATATATATATATATATATATATATATATATATATATATATATATATATATATATATATAAAGTCATCCGGTACTCCGGCTGAGCTACCGATATATTTGTTGTTACTTTTATCGCTCTATACACGGCCTATTGATAATACTACACTATTATGACCAAAAGTATTAGGACACTTTCAAAAATTCACATTTTTACTGATTTCTCAAAAAATAAGAGTCTAATTGCTTTGTAACTTGTCACAAGAAAGGTATGCTCCAGCTGCCATTTTCCAATAAAAGTTAAAGCACCCTTGCGTTTCGGAGATCAGTAACAAATTGAGGAAAACAAAAATGTTTTTTGATTATCATTCATCGTAAATAGCTCAGAATAAGCTGTAAAATTCAGAAATTAGCTAGCTTACTATGTACAAATATTTTCCATACTTTCGAGAAATTATCACTTCTATTCAGGAAGATATAAGCATCTTTTTTTTTTTAACTACGAATTTTATCTGACGGTTTTTGGCTCATAACATGCAAAGTTTTCTATCAAAGCTTACTAAACTTTTAGAAACTTGATAGCATGCAAGAGAAGTATAACACTAAAATTTGAAATTGAAATATTGTAAATTTGATAAAATATGGGCATTTAAAGCAATTAATTTTTCACTGTGCATGCGCGAAAGATAGCAATTCAACTTCCATAATCTAAAACCCAACTAGATTCCTCAACTCGTGATAAAATTCCAGTTGAATATCTTTAAAATTCAGAAAGTTATCAGCGATTATAATGAACCGAATTTTAATAATTGTTGGATAGGAGACGCATCGTGAGGGATCGTTGGCAAATAATCTGTTTTCATCATGAATCACACTGAACGATTGAAAGCAAATGTTGCTAACTTGCGAAAATTCGTTATTTTGAAAGTAATGCATATATTTTCGTGAATAACAGTGATACTTTCTCGAAAGTATGCAAAATAAATGTACATGGTAAGTTAACTAGTTTCTGAAATTTACCGCTTATTCTCGGCAGTTACGATAAATAATGGTCAAAAAACCTTTTTGTTTTCCTCAATTTGTTACTGATCCCCGAAACGCAAGGGTGATATAACTTTTATTGGAAAATGACAGCTGAAGCATACCTTTCATGTGACAAAAATTACAAAGCAATTAGTCGCCTATTTCTAGAAAAATCCTTAAAAATTTGAAAGTGTTTTAATAGTTTTGCTCATACATTGTATATGATATATATTTCAATATTATATATGATATATGAGAAAAAATATTTCAAGGAACGCACCTCTTTCTTTTGGGGGGTAGATGTCATGGATGATAGACATTTGTTTTGGCGTCAAAAAAGGTCATATTCGACAACTTACGCCAGTTTTTATTTAAAAAGCAACTGTTTAGTTAAAAAAAAAAAAACTTTGTTTTGAAACTAGTTTTTGAACACAGTAAATTGGTTGTCTCTGTTAATCTTTAAAAATTAATGTCATCTTGTCTTTTTTCAAATTGTATTCTGAATTGCTTTAAATAACATTACTTCTGCATTTACTTCAACATTTGCTTCGTGAAACATCAAGAAAAGCTTTAGCCTGGTTTACTTGCTGACTCGCGACGCGTTCCGAAACCTGTGAGGCTCCTTTTAGGGTATGCTGCTCCCACCCCCAACGAAGAAGTAACTTAATTCTGATTATCTGAATATTCTACATCTGACCCCAAATATAATATTTTTTGATTGATTTTTCAAGGCATATTTTCTTACGTTTAGATTTTTTCAGTTATTTTTCCTAGCAATAATATTACTGATCTAAATGAAACATTTCGAGTATACATGAGTATTTCGTGCAAAGAGATCACCTACAACTTTTTTTAAATGAACGAAGTCATTCAAATAAACGAGTTGAAGGAAAGGATCAAAAGAATGAACGATCTTCTAAAGAACGGATCATTAAAAAGTACGACATTGCCCACCTCTAGTATGAAGAAGCATTACGTTGCTCAAAAGCGCGCTCATGTTTCGCACTAATTTTTTTTTCGTTGATAACTTGTTCACTCTTAAATTTCAATATCATTATTGTCTTTAATTTTGAATAAAATTGAAATTACAGGTCCCGGGTGGTACGAATAAAAAAGAAATGCTCGAAAATTTAGACCGAGTACCAACTTTTGTTCAACAGCTTCAGTTCACAGTTAAAAACACAACAGTGGGCAAAGCTGCAACGTTTACCAAAGTAAGTTGTTTTTATTGTGTTGAATACATAGTTAATACGTTCCATCTTCGTAACCACAGAGAAAAATAGAAATTACACTTTTTTGTAGCTTGGACATCTCTCTCCCTTTTTTTTCTCTTTCTTTCTTTCTTTATTTCTTTCCTTCTCTTATATGTATATACTACGCCACTGCATCTCATTGGTTGTTGTTCCGCCGAAAAATGCACACCGAAAAGAACTACGTCGTGGATTAATTTATATCATAATTAAATTGGACCTCCCCCCTCCCAGAAATATTTACTTTTATATTAGTATCATGATGTGAAAATATAGTTTGACTTGAAAACACCATTAATTGCATGAATATATTTAAAAACGTAACAGCCAAATGTCTACTTCTTCCTAAACTACGGGAGATTTCGACAGGTATCTACGGGACGCATCTCTAAAATCCTATAGAAATTTAGAGACGGCTTGAGAGATTTGATAAATTTTTAATCTTACTAACCAGTCAATTGGACAGTTGCCAAATACCAAAGTATTTAATTTAGTCATCAATGACAAGCATAACTACAAGCTGTGTAAACTATGAATAACGTACGGAATAAATTTTTAGTACTTATTTTTTTGTTCTGTTTCTAAATTTTCAAGAACTTCAACTCACTAAAATAGTCAGCTCTTTTAGGTTTTTCTAATACAGTCGTTCTCATACTGTTCGAAGTGGTTTACACGTAGGTCAATGATGCTCTTGGCGCTATTAGAAAAGAGCTGCCAAAAACACTTGTACACACTTTCATAGAATGTACACAGCACATTTTTTAACAACAAAAACATTAAACAGGATTGTTTGTATCTCAACGTGTTTATAAGTAGGGCTAATATTGAGTAAATAACAAAAATCATCAAATAAGCTCGTATGTCATGAATATGATTAATTGCTAATTTATACGCTTCATATTAAACATAGCGAGGGCACCCAATAGCAGAGATGTTCGAAAATTGCTATGCCTAAAACCGTTATCCAAAACCGTTCAGAGCATAATACCTGTCATCTTCCAATAATATCAAGGACAACTTTATTTGATAGAACTAGAACCATGTTTTGAGGCTCTTACGTTGCTTTTATTATCTCCTTGCAAGTTATATACCTTCACTCCTAAATTATTTCCATAAATACTCGCCACAAACTTGCTCTAAGTGAAGTACACCATTCTAATCTTCTACCCCCTTTAAATAAAGTTGAGATCGCTTACGGAACTATCGGTTAAAAGAATATCCCGCTTATTGTAATAAATTTTCAATGCACCGAACCGTTTTAGTTTGTGATTTTGATTCCGCATAACAGAGTATATTCCGATTTTTGGAACATTTTTTGTGTCAAATTGGCTCAATTAGTACCCACGTGAAATATAGGCGATAACCATTTCACTTCTTTAAGAGAGATTATCGTTAAAATGTTTTGAGAAACGGTGATTAAGGTGTTTAACTCATTTAATTTTGACACTCATGAGACAATGTTTTAATATTTACAGGTGGACAACGTGATAAAAGAAACGAAGAATCTAATGAATGCCATTTCCAAAGTAGTAACCACATGTTTAGATTGCGCCATTAAGGTAAGGACATTTCCGTACTAGATTTGAATGCTTTGATAACAAACTAACTAACGTTATTCAGAATTGTTCTTTAAATATTCTCTAAAATTACGAGGACTGACCTTTAAGTTTGCATATTTTGATGGCATTTCGCAACGCGCTTTTCCCCCTCTCTCACAATGCTTATTATTGTGTATATATATTGGCCGGCAACCAATATATTGTGAATATATTGGTTGCCGGCCGCACGCAACGCCGTTAACATAAGGCTCCCATACAATGTTTTCAGCAGGGTGGGCATCATTTAAGACCTAATGCACATAAAGTAAGGCATCAACTCCTTCCTTACACCATGTATTGTGCCGTGTTCCAGAGCATAGTTAAGATTGTCATTTTAGCTGCCCATTTCGGTAATTGAAAATATTGAAACATTCACACTGAGATGACTGAAGTCATGGGATACCTCCTGATATTGTATCTGACCTCTTTTACAAGTACGAGGTGCAACAATTAAAGGTGGCATAAACTCGATGGGTCGTCAGAAGCCCCGAACAAAAATATTGAGCCATGCTACCGAAACAGACGTCTATAATTGCGAATGCGTTGCCGTTGCAAATATTTATGAAAGAACTGACTTCCCGATTATGTCTAAGAAATGTGGAAGTTATGTCGGGCACTCTAGGCGACCGAAACATTCACTGGAGCTGTCCAGAATGTTCTTCAAACCAATTAAAAACGGTTGTGACCCAGCGACATAGCAAATTGCTACCCATAAAAATTCCTTTTTTTTTTTTTTTTTTTTTGGATAAATGAAATCCATGATTGGCTAAAATTGGTCTTAAAATTGTTAGTAGAAACTGTTTCAGTCAATGATCAGTACTGTGCGATTAGTGGACTCAGTTCGAACCGTGTAAAATCAATCCACACGTCAGGGCCCCACTAAATTTCGCTTACGCTTATAGGCCGTGACAATCGCCGAAACTCGTGGCAACAAAGAGGGCGCTACAGGGAATCCCTGTTTCCATTACGCTGCCATTGATTGGTGGATGCAGGGATTCCGTTCAGTGCCTCTTGCGGTCAAAATGGGCGACGTCCCAATCAAAAATAAACAAACTTTGAAATGTTGACATTGATTGGTCGATACATGAGCGGATCATAGTTGCATCGGTTTAGCACAGAAAAGTCGTAATTTGTCAAGGACCGTTAAGCGTCAACGCCATCCAGTGGTGCCATACTCACAATTACGGAGCCAACACCCGTTTACGCAGTGAGTGCCGCGTTAAATTTTGATTCATAGCTTCCCAGGCTCTACCGGATGCTCGATTCCTATCATCAACTCTAATCACTGAAATCGTGACTCTTCTTATCAAGCTACATTTTTCCTGTCTTTCACAGTATAATCGATAAAGCTATGTGTCAGGAGAAGCGCAACAAGCGATGTCGTGCTGGTTGTGGAGACCCTCGAGTAGATTCTGTGCTGCCATAGCCCATTAAAATCAGATTTTGTCGCACTGTTTAAGCGATCGCGTCAGTCATACGTCCCACATTGATTCCGATGGATATTTCACTCAATGTTGCTTGTCTGTCAACGCAGACAATTTTACACACACTTCACTGGTCTCTGTTATTAGCAGAAGACGGTCAGCTATTACCATAGCCATTCTCTGAGGTAATGCCTGAAATCAAGTATTTTTGATTCTCTTATGACACTGAGGAACTCAGAATTTTAAAATCTCCAACGAGTCCCGATATTGATTAAACCACGCGTCTATATTCATTCTCCCGCTATCATTCTGTGTTCTAAGTCTATTAATTCCTGTCGTGCTGCCACAATCAAGGTTAGAAAACTTTTCACTTGAATCACTATAGTATACATCAAAGCTCTATCAATTCACTGCCTATTTGTACATTTGCACGCGACACTAATACCATCTGCATATTTGCATTTTACTATCCCATGACTTCTGTCAACTCAACGTTTTGCGTAACAGAACATTTTAATAAAGTTTGATCAACAACGATGATGTAGTATTTAAAAGTTTACTTACCTAAGGAAATATTTTCTCGACCAGTAAAAGATTTCCCAGCTAAATAAGCTTTAACAAACCAACATCTTGAAACCAGAATTAAAATTTCAAATTGATCAATTATTAATTGCATTTAAATTTTATTTTATGCTCACAACCAGCATGAATAATGAAAGTGATATTTTTGAATACGATGAAGCATGTTACAATGAGCAGTTTTTCTCCGTTTCAAAAGAATTTAACTTTACTTGAGGTAATTTTATTTATTTTTTAACTATGGTAGATCGCAACATCATGTATGAACTCATGTTATAACTTATTTTCCCAGTGAAAACGTTTTCGTCAAAGTGACTTCCAACATATATCTTGAAAATATTGAATAATATATCATTCAAATTTTACAAGACTTGTCTCTTTTAACTCTTCGCTAATTAGATGGAGCTTGAGATAAGCTTGTACCTCAAAGAATTAAAGCAACAATAGTTGACGCCCTATCAACTTGTGTCATTGAACATTGAATTTGTGTTGAACCAAGGTGCAATAATCTGACGTAATATGAAGCGGAATTCGAAAATAATTTTCGCCGTCGGAATAATTCTAATCAAATACAAATGCTTAAGTTACTTCACTAAGCTCTCTAGTTTTTCATAAAACAGCAGTATGTTCGAAAAAGGAGTGACGAGGCAAATAAGCTTCATCTGTGCATTTTAGAGAAATTAATGTCCTAAAGATAGATTAGATCTGCCGGAAAGTTCTGCCCGTTTGAAGAGGAAACATGATCATTTGAAGAGGGAATTACAGATTTCAATACATTTAACAATATTTGCGGTACGATATGTTTTCCTTTGTTGTTGTCAAAAAACGGTCTTGGGGTATTATGGTCTTCTCAACATTATCGTCAAACAAAAGCTTCTTCCACACATTTTATCCAAAAAGGCATTTCTGCCTTAACTTCCAACATATTTCAACGCGCTTCTGTAACATCTCTGCCCTACTAGAATTCATGCAACACACAGCACCTTGAGAGACTTTTATTGGTACCTATGCTTTTCAGTATGTACTTAGTAATGCCATGAACTGCCTTTATTGTAGTTAATTTCGGAAACCACATGTGTGTATAGACTCAGTAATGAAAAGGCACAGTCATATACAGTTCAAAAGAACAGCTGCGTATACATTCAAACTTAAAAGGAAGTTTTCGGATAGAACTTTCCGTTAGACCTAATAACCATAATGGTACACTGTCGACCAGCCAAAATGCAACACCATGAAGATATTATTTGATCCGCGTTAATGTTGCTATGTAGCTTACGCAACCTTGGGATATGCAAATGATTTATATCTCTGAGGTTTTGCAGCCTGCTTTCATTTATACCGTCGGAACTTGTCGACTGTCCCGTTACGCCATTTCAACGTTTTCCCAAGGAGGGGGGAGGTTCAAAGGGTGTATGCGCAATGCAGGTAACCAAAACCAAGCCCACTTATATGTAAGTAAATTAATTTCTCAACGCCGGGGGAGGGGTTGTTCCCTCTTGGCCGCCCCTAAGTGATAGGCCTGGCTTTGCTGTGTCTTGTGCTTCTTGTTGTTGCATTTTGGATTATCAGCAGTGTGTTTCACGATACTGTTTTTGGATCATAATGTGTATGCCTTATGCCGGAGATGTTTTACCCACACAATGTCTCCTTTGTTTGGGGCTAGTGTCGGAGAGTGATGATGTGTTATGTGTTTCAGTACAACCTGGACTTCGGCTCGGCTTCCGACCGCTCCCGCTTGATGTCGCCCTACAGCCGGGGCGGTGAAGGGGGTGGCGAGGACTATGGGGACGGGGGCCTTGCTCCGAAGGGCCTGCAAAGCTCCTCGGACCCGAACATCTGACAATTGGGGAACGGCTCCCGGAGAGCCACAAGCGAGCCCCGGAGGACCACCAGGGTCTCTTTCCTCACCTTGCTCGGCTCGAAGCGAAGAGAGAACTAGAAGATTCCCAGAGCGCGATGAGCACAAATCCCCCCTCTCCATCCTACGTCGCATCCATCTTCGAGACGCAGAATAATCCTGCAGAGCTCCTGTAGGCCTAGGGCGCTGGGCCATAGTGAGGCTCTGGTAAGTTGTCCTCCGACTTTGACAGTGTTTACCTCTGTATTGAGAAATCAAGAAGAATAATTGGCGCTGAGTTGAATTGGATTACTTTTGTCGTAGTTTTTCAAAAGTATTCCAACTCAAATCCGCACTGGGCTTGATTAAGATACTGGGTGGTCCAAGGCCAAACAGTTCTTTGACGTCTCCTGTAGTTAAATCTTACAATTTTAGCCGTTAGCTAAAGCAAGTTTAATTATTTTGGGGGCCCCGAAAACGTGGGAGCCCTAGGCCAGGGCCTAATTGGTCTATTTAGTAATCAGGCCCTACCCATAACACGTTTATTTTTCACTGAACTCTCTCGAAGCAGGTAAATATTGTTAAAGTCATAGCTTAACTAAACAGAGCTGCACTATAGTATCTCTACTTGTAGACAAATCGATTTGCAATCGTTCCTTCTCGTGGATTGCTGAGACAAATCAATAAGCAATCTACGAAAAGGAAAGATTGCGCTTTAGCACGTTGATTGTCGAACTGCAGGGTAATGCGTAGCATATGAGATTAACTAATAGAATCGATTACGAGTTTGCTCGTAGTTGCTAGATTCGCCGTTTTCGTACAGATTCAAGTGCGTATGTAGTGCGAAGACAAAAGAACCTTGACTTCTGGGAAGATGCCAGTAAATCAAAAGCATCTCCGTCAGAAGTACAGTGGTCTTGCCTAAACCCATATGCCTGTGAATTTTTCTTAGCTTGCCAGTCAACGTATTAATTTGTCGACTGGTAGAGATACCAGCGCACGGATCCTAGCGGTTGCCTTGTTGCCTCTGAAAAGTTGCGTTGCCTAACGACATCAAACAAAATCTCGTAATTGCTGTCGATGGTTGATTTTTTTTTTTTTTTGGTAAATAAGTAAAAATGCAAAACATTTTCAACGTAAACATGAATAAATAAATAAAAGCTCGGTAAGCTACTGTCAAATCAAATTTTTTGAACATCAAATACAGTATTTTTTTTTTTTGTCTACATAAGCAGCAAATGCTTATTTATATACTTGCAATCTCTTCAAGTAATAGCAAATATTATTTTTTTTTAACACATTAAAAAATTATATGCCTATAAGCAACACTTCTGATAGTCTGAAACAAATACTTTTGCAATTACACACTTGCGAAATGAAATGGCCCTAGGATTTGGGAAGCATTAATAGCCGGTTTCACATTGATACATTTGAGTGCCAACCAAGAGGCAATAATAAGCAACATAAAAAAGGCAACAAGATGTTTGATAATACCGTTGAAGTTATAGGATCATTAATGTAGTTGTGTGATATGAAATGAGTATCCACCTTTCAAATGATGAAAAATATGGCATCAATGCAGAACAAAAAATTAGTAAACTTGTCGATTGATGATGATTCAGTATCCTGTGATTATCAGAAGTATTGATAAGATCAAGCGAAGTTGAGATTCATGTTTATTCCAAACCTTCATTGGACTTTATTTTAAGAGACTAAGATTTTATTTCTGATTTCCACAATCTACTACTGATGTATCAGACCTATTTAAATAGTATATTTTGATGTTCTGAAAACAAGGGTTCTTACATTGATTAAACTGTTTAAATCAAAGTTTAATTTCAGGCAGATAATTTAACAAAAAACAAGAAATTTTGTTTCAAAGGAAATTTTATTATAGAAAAGTTTTTTTCCCATCGCCTGTGAAGTTAAATAATTTGAAGAAGTTCCTTTTTTTGTTTTTGTTTAAAAGATTCAAAAATGTTTGGCTCCAACTTGTTCACACACACCCAAATACAGACGTAACTCATCCTCCATATTAAACTTGTTTCCATACTTGCTCTTCAAATTAGTCGAATTTGAAAATGTTTTTTTCTCTGTACAAATCAGTTGTTGTAAACCCTGGAATATGATTCACTGCAATGTCAACTAGTTCTTGTTCTTTTTCACTTTTACTTTAATTTAGGATCAAACTAAAGCTTGAAATTTCGTCATAACTAAATGCAAGCTTACTGAATATAGTTTTGTACACTTTTTGGTAGCTAACAGCGTACCCTTACATTTTCCACCTACTCCAAAGTATGCGCACCACCGGTTGAGAGCCATTGTCTTACAGTATACTATTGTTCCTATGCAGTTTGTATTCATGCTCTCAAGATTCTCAGTGAGCCCAACGACTGTTTGAAAAAACCAAAAACAGCCATTCGCATGATTCTTTCATTAAGCTTTAAATTACTTAATTTAAAAAAATCCTGTTTTTAGAGCCTCAACATGTGATATCAGTACCAATTATAACCTTTCTATAGTTTGCCTTGAAGTTCTTAACAGAAATTCAATTAAGTTTTTTCAAAGTAATATTTTCCTGAATGATACAATGGATTTATCAGTTTACAATCGAATTCGGACATTTATAGACATTGATATTTCATTTTTTCAGCTTCAATGAATTGAGAATGCTCGGAATCTTCTATACATAAAATCGAAATTGATAAAATGGCGATCAATATTTGCTTAAAAGCGGACGTTGAAAATTAAAATTTATAAAAATAGAATTGTGGTTTGTTTAAATGTTACACTACTTGACATTAATATTTTATTTAGGTATTGTTCGTCGAATCTTGGTGTTTTATGCTTATATGTGCACCTATATGACTGCATTTTTTGTAGTTATATTTGCGATGGCTGATTATGGAAATTGAGAAAAACAAATTGCGGAGAATTTGAAAATTAGTAATGATTTTTAATAATTACTAAATTTGTTGAGTAGTACATAGTTGCAACTCAAATTTAATCATAATCATTAAATTAACTGATCTCTGTTGATTTTTCTCTTTTCTTTTTGATTTTCTGGAATGTGGCTAAAGCATCTTATAATCCACAGTAAAGTAGCTTCTAATTATACTTTTAAAGGTGATTTTACTTGTCTTATTTTGTTGAAACTGAAAAAAATGCAAGTTATCTGAAAAATTTGAGGTCTAAATAATTTCTTCTTATAGGCAAACGTTAAATGAAGCGTTCAAAACTTTTCTACTCCTATTGAGATAAACTTACAATAAGTCTTTTTGAACCAATTGGTTATGTTGTTCAACATGGGCTCAAGCTTTGCTTCATTTTAAAATTTCTGTTCACAACAACAACTTTTATTCAGAGTTAAGAATATAAACTCGATTGGGAGCAAGAAAAACATAACTTAAAACTACGTAATTATTTCATCCTTGTTACAAGTAACTAATAAAACAACTATGAAAGTGGTTGTTTTGCGATAACTTATATGTGTTACAAACTTCAGAAGTGTTTCAATATCATGTTTCATATCGAGTTCCAAAATTTGTCTTGAATGAATAAGAGTGTATGTCGTAATGTCATAATTTTTCATCATTTTTAAATGTAGAAACTCATTATTCTAATTTTTTTATCAATTCATTTATGTCTTCCCAGCTCTTTTCCTCATGAAGGATGGCTATACTATAATAATACAATGTTCTGATGATGCGTGGTAAACTGGGATACCACTCTATAATTACATTTTTCACTTTTGTGTGTATATTTTACAGGTATAATCACAATATTAACGGTAAAAAATACACCAATTTGGAAAAAACTCCTGACTTTTCAAATTGGTTTTGGCAACCTCCCTTTGATTTTTTTTTCCACAAATGTTAAGCTGGGAAGATCTTAATTTATAAAATAAACTGCAGAATTTCTATTTTCTGTTGCAAAAGTCTTCGGCTTTTGCCGTGATATTCTTATTTTTCTTGAAATTATGAAGAAGGTTATGCTCAAATATGAAATGTATGGATTACTTCCTTCTCGAAGAACTCTCTTGTAGGGATGCCCTACCCCATGCTCACCAGGTTGTTCAACTTCGAGGTCATTAACAACATATTTTTCTTCTTCACCATGTCTATGTCAGTTTCAAATTCAAAACATAAGGGATAAAGATGTTATTTCTATTTTCGGATTTAGAAATTCAATTCTTCAGTTATACTGTTAGACTTAAAAGTTACAAAAAATTGTTTTTGTTATCTACTTTAAGATAAAAGGTGGAAAACTCGATGTTTAACTTATTTGTTTTTTATTTTAAAATATTTTTACGTGCTAACTACTGCTATGTTATTTTTCTCGAAATTGCTGCCATTCATTTTTTAATGTTTCTCACACAAAAATGTGATATGCATTTAAAAATATGGGTGTTTTTGAAACGATTGGTTTTTAGCTTTTGTTGAACCAAATTTAAAAAGAAAGAAAAAAAAACTTTGCCTAACAAAACATTATTTTTAAGCTGAAATTAACTACATGGATGTATGTTAGATACAAGATGTTGAAGAAGCTTTGATGTTTATTCTGACCTTGAAGTTTCTCTTTTGAACAAAAGCAGAGCGCTTCAGATATTTACATTCAGCATCAAATGATATTTGCTATCAATATTTATAACAAAATAAACATCTTAACTTATTTTTTGGTTAATGGCATTATATAAAATGGAGTCTCCTAAGTAATTGAAAATTGGTGAACGTATATGTTTGAACAGTTCAAGTGTTTACCATTCTATGAAAAGCTAAAAACATTAAAATGCATAAATAGCAACTAAATTTCAAGTATATA
This sequence comes from Uloborus diversus, assembly GCF_026930045.1. NCBI lineage: Eukaryota > Metazoa > Arthropoda > Arachnida > Araneae > Uloboridae > Uloborus > Uloborus diversus. The sequence continues at coordinate 53,237,394 of NC_072731.1, forward strand.
CAAGTGATGGAGAAAAAAAAATGAAAATTTTAGTAACCCTTTTTTTTCTAACTATACGTATGTATTACCCCAATTTTAGAACTATGCCTTTTAAAACTCTTCTCAAAAGCATGGCATAAAACTTGACTAAAAACCACCTATACTTAGTAGCGTTAGTGTGAAAAACATTTTTGCACTCACTAGTGATTGTCGACATTTCCCAGCTTTCATTCTTTTTCAGTAACACGAAAAGAGTCAGTAAACTGTATGTATATTTTTTATATTCACCCTAAATGTGTGTATATAAAAATATACATACATTTAATGTGAATTTTGAATTTTAGCTGATTCTTTACTGATAGAATTTTAAACTAAATTCGGAGCTTTGCGTAAGAACTGTAGTTTCTTTCCATGGTTTTATCTAACCTGTCTGCATTCTTCTACAGTTCTTTAGATTGTTCGAGCTCAAAAGAACTTGCGTTTTTAGCATGAAGCACTTTTTTTATTCTATTTTTGAAACTCTTTAATTATTTACTTGTAATGTTCATTAAAAATAAAATAAAACTTTTTTTATTTAGAAATAAATGTTGAGAGGTTTTTTACTTTTAGAGTATGTTAGCTCAAGTCGTCGATTGGACTTTATAATGACGCTGAAGAAAAATGTCTGCAGCGCTCTGTGTTCCCAAATAAGCTGATCGGTGGCTTCGAAATTTTATCTGATATATTGTAACTCTGCCGTTTATCAACTGATGATATTGAGAATTATATTGTTCAGTTTTTTATATTCACACATTTAAAACATAAAAGGTGATGAAGATAAAGCTAAATAATCTTTAATGCCGCTATTCATAATGTAATTTTTTTTAATACTGAACATTTTATTGCGATCCAAAAAACTTATCTATTACAATATAATTAAATAATGACAAACTTCAGTTTCGTAATACAGCTATGTATTAATGATAGCCATCGGTTAGACTTTTAAACCATTACGCTTATGGTGGATAGCTCGACCAAATTAATTGAATGATTAAAGAAGCATTTAATAATCTAACTTGAAATTAATTTTGATAAGATTGGTATAATAGATTTTAAAATTAGTGCAAAGAGAGGCAGAATCGAGCTTTCCAGCCTGCTGCACGACTGAATTTCCGAACTTTCATCTTTTATCTAAATTAGACTAGTCGAATATGCTGATTAATGTGCTCTTTGTGCCAAAAGTTATGCAGATCTTTTTTTTTTTTTTTGGAAAATGAAAACACATATACATTGATAAGGAATAAGTTTAATTTCTTTGACAGTACGAGTCGTAGAGCTATTTCTTTTAACCGCTTGTGACCGAAAAAAACGAAAGATATTTCTTCATTATTCATACTAAAATCACATTTATACGTGCAGTGCGGCTGTGGTTAGTGGAGCTATGACCTTGGTAATGTCTATTTCAGGTAATAGGAGAGGGAAATTGGTGCTGAATTGAGATGAGTTACTTTTGTAGTAGTTTTGCGAAAGTTTTCCAACTCAAATTCGCTTCAATAGCACGCTCTTTTTTCACTGAACTCCTTCAAAAGAGGTTTACATTGTCAAGGTGGTAGCTCAACTCACCAGAACTGCACTGTACTGACGACAAAAAGACATTTATTTTACTTTCATTAACTTTGAGTACAGTAGACCCTTGTTTTACGCTGGTTTATTTTACGTGGTTTCGATTATACGCGTCTTAAGATTTGAAACCTTTCTTTCATTTTACGCGGATGAGTTTCGGTTTTACGCGGATGCGGCAATGCAAACAGGTAAAATTTTCCCCTCTTTCAAAATACAAACTCCTAAAGATTTCAGATTACGCGTAATAAACTGCATTTCGGCGTGCTTATAATCAAGCTTGATCCACTGGAGGCATTTTATGCGATCGGTTCCAGAGCTCTTTCCAGAAGTAAAGTTATTAAACTAACACTGTTCAGAACTCACTGGAAGGAGAACTTTTAGGAGTGACAAAGGAGGAAATAAGCAACGAGGATACCGAAAACGATGACACAGAACCAAAAATATTAACAAATTTTGAACCATTCCCTGACAATAGAAATGTTCTTTCTGATTTTTTAATAAAGGAAGATTCTATCATAGAAGAAAGATTTTATCATGGAAGATCCTGTCATGGAAATGATCGTGGATGCGTTAATGCTCTGCAAAAAACTAGAGTGACTGCCAAAAGACGATAATAGCCAGCTCCTTTTCTTTTACACTAAATTAATTTGTTTTCTTTATGCATGTTGTGCATAGAAATCGATATTAGTACACATTATACTATTATACAATTAGTCATCACTAGAATGAAGTATTTTTTTATCTACGGAACCTAACCCCTATTTTAACATTAATATTAAGTCTTAATTTAAGCAGTTTTGATTTACACGGCATTTCCAAGGAACGTAACCCCCGCGTAAAACAAGGGTCTAATGTATTCTAATCCACTCGAAAAAAAATTGAATGCTCCCTCGGAAATAACAGAATAAATCTTACAGATTACAACTCGTATCAAATCCAAATACGTTGACGAATGAATTTAGATCTTGTAAAATTAAGCGATGGAAGCATACTTTACAACATATGGAGATTGCTTAAAAATTCAACTGACGAAATTCAACAATGCGAATAAAAACACATTATATGAAATTCATCATTGCATAACACGTATCAGTAAAGCTATTTTCTTTACATTTCTTTCATGAGTCTTATGGCACCAATACAGACGAAATGTTTCGCTTACTCTTTAAGCATGTCATTTGTTCTTCATAGTTTAATCAACTCGCCCTAATGTTACCAATCACATATTGATTGGCTGTGACTTAACTCCTTCATTAAATAATACTTTCTCCAAAAAGTCTCTTATTAAATCATTATCCAATGGCGTAAAATTGAAAAAGCGGATGTCGCTGTTGGTGTAAACATCAAAAAATCATTCTAATGAAATTAATAATCACTTACAATAATCATACTGGCCAAAACATTCACTCCAAAATCTTTTCTGAAATAGTTTAATCAAAAGTGCAGTAATATAACAAATTCGTTTATATTTAAATATGCAAGAAATTTGAAATGTTTTTGCCTTAAAACAGATCTGCATGCACTTTCTGGCATAACAGAGCATTCAGCCATCAAATCCTAGATCCTGTGATACTGAATGTAGGGCTGCGGTGGTACTCCGTGGGTACAATTTCTACTCACTTTTCAAAGATTGAGCTAATGTGTTTCTCGTAGAAAGAATTCAATCTGCTCAGTAAGCTTTTTGTAATATTTAATCATAGTATTTGAAAATATAATAACGAAGATAATATCGAACCACATTATTGATTACTAACTGAAAAACTATTATGCTGACTAACTCTTATATATACATCAGCAACTAATATATGTTACATATTATACTAAATAAATTCAACGCTTTCTTTCAATGACAATTAGCAATTTCAAGTCTATTCATGACTATGTAAGTAACGTAACAGGCGTTTAGTATCAAAACTAGCTCAATCTGTGAATTTCCGAAAGATTTTACTTCATAAATTGATACTTTTGGTGTAAAAAGCGATTTGGAACGCATCCTGCTCAAACAGATCGAAAACTGCTGTCAAAAAAGAGTTTTCTTTCGAAAAAAAAAGCTCAGTCCGTGAATGTTTTCAAGAGTTCACACATAGGGGGGGGGGCAAGGGGTCCCAAGCCCCCCTCCCTGAAATTCGAACTTCCTTGCTTTTAGTACTTTTTTCTTTACAAAAATGTAAAAACATTTCTTCTCCAGCAATTAATGAATACGTTATTAAAATGTCAAATTTTAATAACCCTAATCTGTACTGAAATCGGTTTCTATGGGGAAAATATCTGCCCCCCCCCTTTAAAATTTGGACGCTCTTGAATGTTTTGTGTCTTTTCTGGAAAATGTCACGTGGGTTGAGCTTATTTTGATATTAAATGCCTCATATGTAAGCTATTATCTGGAGCATATTTTATGCAACCGATCGTAGTTGAATAAAGAGTGAATTATCATTTCCCGAAGTATTTACGCTTCTCCATAAAAAAGAAGGATTCCTGCAAAAAACTTAATTCAAAAACTCTATAGGGTAGACTGGGGCTAGTTGTCCATAGGAGTATGTTGGTCAGTAGCAATTTTTTTTTAAATATCAATTAAACACTGCTGTTAGTTTAGCAAAGTGTGTACGTTCCAATTCCTTCATTCTACATAAATAACATTGAAAAGCAGCGTCCATCAAAGAACTAGGTAGAATTTGCAAATTTTCGCTTGGATGAGTCAATTTCATCTCTTACAATTAATGGCTTTTTTTTTACAAAAATTCAGTTTTCATTTTGGCAAATAATATTCAGAAAAATAATTGTCCCTAGTTATTGTTGAATCATGGCCCCACTTCTTATAGGACACGACAATCGCAGAAACTCATAACAACAAGGAGGGTTCTACAGGAAACCCCTGTTTCCATTACGTTGCCATTAATTGGTGGATTCAGGGGTTCGGTTCAGCGCCTCTTGCGATCAAAATGGGCGACGTCCAATCAAAACTAAACAAACTTGGACACTGATTGGTGGATGCATGAGCTGCGTCGGTTTAACGCAGAAAAGTCATAAATTGTCAAGACCCGTTAAGCGTCAGCGCCATCTAGTGGGGCCATGGTTGAATCTATCTGCTCACGGAAATACTTTCAGATCGTGAAAAAGAACAATGGTCGATACGGCTTTATTTTGCATGGCGCAAGTTGACGCTTTCGGTTGTAACTGGAGAAATCATATTTTACATTTGAATTTTTGCACTGATGAAAATGATGTCGTGAAAGGCAAACAATTCAATTTGTGACTTAAAAGTTTTGATTTATTTTTGTTTTATTCCTTTTGGGTTTTTTTTACTCACATGGTTTTGGATTTTTATAGCATGACATTATAAAAAATTGGTGTATAAAGGATACTTTTATTTAGGATATGATATTTATTTTATTTATACGAATTAAATTATAGGATTTGATCAAGGTTTGTCTATTTGTTCAACTTTTACACTAGCAAAATATTAAATAAATAACGTGGACCAACTTACTCTACAATCGGAGCAAGTTGGTCCATACGACTAAGTGTCAATCTTTGTCTCTTAATTAATACTTGTAACAATAACATTTTAAAATTTACTATGAAAACATTATCCTGAAGGTACGCTGATTGTTTTAGACTACTTTTTCTTTAAATATTTAATTGTAATTTTTTTAGAAGTCATGAAAGAGAAAGCGGGCCAGCTAGAGTCGGTCTACCCTATTATTTTTTTGTTATCACTTTCTTCCTGACTGCATTTTTGCAAGCGTTAAATCAACTTTAATATTATCACCATAAGCTCTTTGGATTACACTCATAAATTCATTGTTTTATTATTCCTTTCAACCTCTGGTGTATTAATTTTAGCATCATATTGTAAAACAAAATACGAATCGAATCGTGCACTGCTTGAAACAGTTAATATTTCTACTTCGCAAACGATTTTTTCGATTCGAAAAAAAAAAAAAAGAAAAAGAAACAACTTTCTCTAAAATTTCCAATTAATTCAAATGATTCCTTTGATTTTGTTTGAAAAAACAAACGAATTTCTAGAATTTATTTGGTCTAAATATTTTCTTTAAAAAATGTATAACTCAGACATAGAATACACAATTTGTATTGCGTATTTAATTTGTTTAAAAACCTGATTCTTGAAAAATGTTATCCATTGCATTGTATCTATCATATCAACAAGTGATGTTTGCTAGATAGAATAGATGATTTATTAGTAGTCTGATTTTTTTTCACCAAAACTAATTATTTTACCCCCCCCCCCCTTTTTTTTTTTTTTTTTTTTGTTTCGACAGTCTGTTTGTGTACAAAAATCGACATTGGCTTGCTTTTAATATTTAAAATAACACAAGTGCCGACGTTGTCATGCATTATGATGCCAGAAGTTTAAACCCGTATTTCGGGAAATTTCTGGTGGATGTTAGCATGACTCGCGATATCCGAAAACAATTATTCACCAAAAAATCTCCGAATCTCTTCTCCAGAATCTTCTAAGAGAAAAAATATGACGCATTAAAAAACTTTGTGAATAAGATTTTAAGCTGCGAAGGTCGCATTTGAACACTTAACTGCATCGAATGTTTTTAGGAATTTCCCTGAAGTTTTTAATTATTTTAATCAGAAATTTTTAATGGGGTCATTTCTAAAATTTTAGAAGTATTTTTTTTTCTGAAAGAGCATGTTTAAAAACATAAGATCTGACCATTTTTTAAATAATTTGACTAAGTTTGAGAGTTAAAAAAAATATTTCAATCGGTGCGCTTCTACTGTTGACACTTCTGCCGATGACATCACAAATTATGAAATGCCATTCACAGAGCATACATAATATTTAATTCGCTTCTTTACTCAAACCTACTGGCAACAATATAGTTGATAGCAAGCGTAGAGTGCAATATTTATTTCGCTTGATTATCATAACGTGGAAACGTGGTAGACAGATGCACCAAAGTGCATCATTTGTGACGTCATAAAGACCGCGCCTTATTTTCAAAATCGGATATTTAAAAAAAATAATTAAAAATTAAGCGTTGAAAGTTTTTTTTTTTTTTTTTTTTCTTATTCTATCAATTTCAGTGACTAAAAGTAGTATATTTGACTGAAGGAAACAGCCCCATTCTTTTAATTTTTCAAGAGTGCATTTTTAAATTCAGACTGAGCATGCTTTTTGTCCTTTAAATTTTGTATGCAATTAGTACTAATATATCGAAAGAATTTATTTCTAGATTTGCGGTAAGTGAGCTTTGATCATCATCGATTAATCTCATCGGTATTTAACTATCTTTTTATCATCAAAATGCATTATTATCTTCCCTTTTCCTATAACTTTAGATCACAAAATTATGAGGTTATTTTTTTCTATTTCAACACACACACACACATCTGAAATTATGCTACTAAAATCCCTACGAAGGATAATTCGTGTTTTTTTAGTGACACAAATTTTTGAAAACATCAAGTAGTTAATGTGGCAAAAAATTTTAATTTTACATCTTTTAGAAAAAAAGCGCAAATCATTCTTAGCCATTATTTTTCCATTGCAGCGGTACAAATTTTTGTTACAGCAAACTAGTACTCTGATTTTGATCTTCCCATTTAAAGAAAGCCGTTACAATTTTAATACGTTTTCATGATACTTTCATTTCGGAAAGTTGAAAAACAAATTAATATTCTATTTCTAAATTGAAAATATTTCATTTTACGTGTAACATATTTGAAATGGAAAAGAGCCACGTCGACTGGTTAAAATAAAATAATTTAAAAAGATCAAAACCAGTTCTAAGAACAATCAGCCCCCTTCGTCAGGGCTTGGAGAAAGAAGGAAAGATTATTGTGAGGGTAAAATTTAATTACCAAGAAGACAACTCCAAAAACTTCACGCTTTGCTGAACCGCGATTCACTGTTGAAATATCAGAAAATGCAAATCCGAGAAGATTCAGAAAAATAATGGAAATGTGGGGGAAGTGCAAGGAAGGTGAGTTAGAAAATGAGTCTTTAACTCATTTCAAAACTGAAAAATTCGTATCTATACTAAAGACTTTGCGCTAAAAAAATCCAACTTCCTCATTTTCAAATCGACTTTGCTGATTTTGATCCTTTTAATTATTTTGTTTTTGCTAATTGACTTGTTCTTTTGCATTTAAACTGCATTTCTAAAGTGTGTTTCATGTGTTAGTCGACTCAGAGTTTGAATCTGAAACATAACAAATCAATATAATTGCTCAAGCGTAAAAAATTAAACGCAATATGTTTTTGGAAAAGTCTCCCTATTTTGAACTTACTGGGCAGATGTATTCTTAATGAAATCAAAGGATGTAGTGTCCATTTTGTATGACGTAATTACACGAACAGTGAAAAATACGCCACGAAACAAAGTGAATATATACTATCTTCCATTGTTGCATTCATTACAAAGTACATAAGTTAGAACGTGTGCTTTTAGTAGATGTACTTTTTCTATTAAGAATGAAAAAAAATGTAAATTCCAACAAGATCGAACTTTTGACCTTGATAGATGTTGGGGAAAAAAAAGATTAATTTTTATTCACTGCTATGGAATTAGTCTTTTGCAGTGGAAACGCATAAAAAGATCTGATACTCTTAGAGCTTTTTGTAAGTACTAGTAGACAGGATAATCAAAATGGTTGGACTGCGTAAGATCATGCACGAAAATTTTTAATTTTTGTTTTCACTTTCATTGCTTTTTATGTACTTTTTTTATTCTTTATTTTTATTTATTTATTTTTTTATGTATTTTTTTTAATTTATTTATTTATTTATTTATTTTTTTTTTGTATATTTAAATACAATATATAACGAAATTCTACTTCTTGTATGTGGACTTTCTATTGTACTATTTTGTTTTTATGTTTCCACTGTCTACCTGTCGATTGTTATTTTTTTTAATTAATGGTTTTAAAATAGTTCAAAAACATTCACTTATGCTTTAACTATCTCACTAAAAGTTCAATATTTCATTTGTACTTTATTTGAAAATGTACGCGATTAGAATATCAGTTTCATGTGTAAATATTTTGAATTTTACGACATTTAAATCAATTGATGATCTTTATACTGATAAATTGAACATTTATATTTATAACATAAACTTACTTGTAAGAGTAAATTCATCCAAATGTGAATGAAATAAAATGAATCATATCAGTTTAATATTACATCAAAACGTTTGTTAAAATATTTTTGATTGACACGCGAAAGGTTACATTTTTAGTGTATAAAGATATGTAGTTACTATTTTGTGAATATTCACAGAGTTGTATTTTTCTGACACAGTTTAACAATTTATACTATCAAATTCTTAAAAGTAGTTAAATTAGACACTTATTCAAAACTATAGTAAAATATCACAATTTGATGCACTTTAAAGAGCACGTATAGCAAAATAATGTTGTCAAGATTTATTCATAATGAAATTTTCTTCAAAAATTAGCAAATTACACGTGAAATTAGTGTATCAAAATTGTTATTGTTCATGCTGAAATTTTTAAAAAACTGTTGTCGTTAATATTTAGTATTTTGTTCCAACGATATTACATCATTGATGAATGTTTTCCTGAAAAGATTTTAGCGAAATTGTTGTTTGAAATAACATTGACTGTATGAAAAGAAATTTAATGTAGTTCGTTATGACTAATCTACAGAAATAAGTATCTGTCATCAAAGCTCTAACTGAAAAGAAAAAGAACAAACAATTTGTAAAAAAATAAATACTTTTTCATAATATGTAATGTGTTATTTAAAAAAATGAACATGGCTGATGGACCTGTAACAATTTTTAAATATGAATGTCAATACAGCAGAGTTTTCTAATCATTGGTAAAATGAAAGGCCAATGAAGTGTTTTGTAATGTTTCATCGCAGAAAAAAAAATGAAGTTCTCAGTATTTAATATAAATATATGCATATTAAATCAATACTTCATTTCCTTCCTTTCGTTTCATTAGTAATAAAAACATAAAGACTTTTTTGAACTTTTACAATTTGCAAACAGAAGAAGTAGAAGCAGAAACTTGAGGTTTTTTATGATAATAATTTTTGTGCTGAAAAATTTGCTTTAGGATATTTAGTTTAAACTATTGATTTTGCTTGTTTAGCATTTTACAAAATGATACACTCTGAATATCACTTTCGCAACTAATTTTAAACGCACATGCATTCTATTGGAGAAAATTTTTAGCAACAGAAATATAACTTTGTGACAAAAAAAAATCTTCTTGGTTGCTTAATTATTCAAAAAGTTAAATCATACATAAGATCATAAATTTGTTATGCATGTCAAATTTCTTAAGATATGCCTCATGGCAAGTAGTAGGAAAGCATTCAAAAAGTACTTGACAATTTCATAGAAGAAAGTCAATATTTTATACTGAAAAACTGAAGACTTCTACGAAAAATGCAAACCTTATTTCTAGAAAAATTAAACAACATTATTTCTGGTAAAGTATATAACAAATCTTTGTTTCGGAAACTCTGTTGTAAAATATTTGATTAGTAAGAATTGTCATTAAAACAAGTTTTTAAAGTGAATTATTGTTTACAGCTTTAACATTTTAAGTTCGTATATTTGCTGTAATGTTTATATTCTGATATCATAACGTCTTATTCATTTCTTCTTTTTTTTTTTTCGATATCTCTATGAAACTATTTTAACCGGTTCAGAGGAATTTATTTTTTTAGAAAGTCATTCTTTCTTTCTATAAGTCATAAATCAGCTTTTCTGAACCATCGCTTTGGCAAATTTGTCACAAAACTGCAGTTGAATGACAGTACTGCTGACACAATTAGCGGTTTTAAAAGACTACCGTGACTAATATATTACACACAACAAAGTCGCCAAATCTAGTAGACCTAGATTTGGCGTGAATCTTCCTTGTTTGTGGTTTCTACGTTTCATTCTTGTACTTAAATATATTTAATTTATGCATGCACTTAGAATACTACGGAAGACGTCGCAGTTGGCTCCATTTTCGTCTTGAAATGTGTATAAAAGGCAATCATTTTTGTGTATAAAAACGAGCTTTAATCCTCTTAACTTACTATGATAGTGTACTGATAATTATGACATGAGCAAAGGAAAACGGAAACGATTGTAAAAAAAACATTTTTACGAATCATTTGCTGACGTGCTAATCTCTTAATAGTAAGGTTCTTAAGAGACTTTGCAGATGCCTGGAGCGTAAGAAACAAATTACATTTCGACAGATTTGTAAATTACTGTAAATAATTTATATACATGTGATAGTTCAAAATGTGGAAATCTTTTCCGCTTCCTGTGTGAAAAGTTACATAGATCAAAATGTCTGTAAAGCTTCAAATTTCTATATAGGAGGAAAAATGTATGTATTTAGGTTTTCCCAAAATTAGAAATACATGCGCTTTCCTGGACAAACGTTGTCAACAAAGTACAACAGTTGCAAAAAAAAAAAAAGATTGAAAATGTATAATAAATAAAGATAAGGCTTTCGCAGCTTTTAGACTTCCACGTCGACAAAGAAACTAATTAAGGTGCTTGCATGGGCGTGGTCTAGCCAGGGTCCTAATCTCACTTTACGCTGTCCGATTCGTTTCACTTCTGCGTGAATCAGAGCCTTAGTTCACTTCACAGATTTCAGTCGATCAAAATGTGTTTTATCACTATGTGCTTCACTATATAGAACATCGTTTATCTGGCCCCGTTTATAAGGATTTCCGGTTTACCCGGATCAAATTTGTAGGGTTTGAAAAGTTATATTTACTTAAATAATAATTTTGAATTATGAAAACAAGAACGGAACTATAAATACGCCAAATATTAGGCTTTTATGTTGATTATACGTGCAATAAAATATAATACTAATCTAACTAACAACAAGGCGGGCTGTGGAGCGTCATTCCAGCACCACTACAGCTGAACTATAAATGATAAAGTGTTTGCTAGAAGCAATACCAAGTAATTTTGTTCCAAAGAATCGCTTTTTGCTGTAATAATAGATAAATATGCTTATTTAAGAATATGTTTTCTGATTACCTATATTATCTGGATTTTCGCTTTGTTAAAAAAAGTTCGTAGTTATTGCTAGCAAGTTAACTGATTCACGTAGACTGTTGTGAATCTTACTTACTGATTAGAGCCTTGGGATGCTTCTGTTGGGGAAAAATGGGTCTACGTACTCGGAGGAAGTCCGAGGTATTTGGGGCGAACTGGGGCGTGCACAGGGGGGAGGAGAGAAGAGACACCTGTTGCCCCGGGCCCGAAAATGAAGAAGGAACAATGTTTTTGAAACAAGGGGTGAAATATAGAGGTAAGCAATATGGAAGGGGCCCGGAAAAAGTCGTTTCTGACGGGCCCCAAAATTTCTGTGCATGCCCCTGCGTGCGAAACCAGCGGTGTAATCAAGGAGAGACACAGGAGTGGCGTCCCCCTACTTTTTTATTTTTACACTAGCGTCCTTCCAATTTTTAATACTCTAACACATGCCCCTCCCCCCCCCTCCCACATTTGATTTCAGAAAATTTTAGCGTCCTATCACTTTCTTTCTTCAGGACTACACCACTGGGCTAAACACCAGCTAGATACATCATAGACTATGATCCCAGAAAGTTGCTGTATTATTCAACAAATGTGTTTAATAACACAATAGAAAAGTGAGGAATACAAGTAAAAAATATATTGTCGAAGTTAGAAGCACCGATTTCTGACTATGCGTTCTGGAGAAAACAAATGAAAATTCAATGGTAGATTTTCCCAAGTAAATAAGTCCCAAGTTATCAAAGATATGCGCTTGTAGACTTCATTAACCCAAACGCAAATGAATCATATATTTGAAATGTCTTAGATTCTAAATAATTTCTATTGGTTTTAATGGCACAGAAGCGTTACACTAGCTGCGCAAAAACTTTTCTAGGAAATTTGTATTATTTGCAATCTAAGCTCTTACTCATGAGAAGTGTGTAATGCAAAGCTCAATAACAGTATATCTCGTAGCTGGCAAGTACGCAAACACTACAGGCTGTTCAAAGTAGCAAGTATCAGCCCGCAGATGTATTTCAGATTATGCTGGCGCGATTTGTTTTACATACGCTTTGCAAAAGCGTTTTCAGAATACTCTGGAAACATGGGATCCTTTTGGAGCAAAAAAATCCCAGTACCTTCTGAAACTCTATTTTTGTCCTGAAAATTACTATTCATCTCTGGCTAATTTCGCAAAATTTCAACAGAGCTTGGAACATTTGCAAGTTTTATTTAAGCCATACATATGAGAGTTATTGTTTTCGATACACACACACACACACACAAAGATTATACATCACACATATCTAGAACAGAAAAGTGAGCATTTTATTTTTTCCGAAAGTTTGATTTCTATTGTCTTATAGATTTATAGAAACAATAAAACATTTGTGCATATAGATAAACACTAAATTATAAGCAAAAAATGTATTTTTGTACGAAATACTGAATAAGACAGTGTTATAAAAGTAGAAAAGTCTAAAACAATTAGACATAGGAATTGTGTCAACTATCATTTTGATAAAAGAGAGAAGTGAGTAAAAGCAATTATTTTTGTGCGGTATACGCTACAGACAGAAATTGGAAAACCTATGCATGGAAAATATCACATCTTTAGTTTAGTAATCATTAGTTGAAATTTCAAACTCGCATTCTAAAATTTAAAAAATAAAAGTATATCTCGTTTTGGAAATTGGAAAGAAAAAAACAGAGGAAAAGCTTTTCAAATTAAATGTGGATTCTTGAGAAAATTAATTCTAAGCCTTCTTTAAAAGGTACTAATACATACGTGTTTCTTATGATTGTAGCAATTCGCCAGAAAATGTAATAATAGTAAGAATTTAAACCTAAACTATGTCAACTACGAAACCGCTAAACTACTCATACAAATATGCACTAAAAGTACCTAAAAATATGTCCCAAAAATTAAAAAATGTGCACCAAAATATTTTTTACTTATTTAGAAAAGTTACCACCTCAGAATGATGGCTGTAGTAAAATGCAGCTAAGAGTGTCAGTGATTACCTACGATTTTAGCGCATCTGTCTCTTCATATGAGAGATTACCATTTCTTCATATGAGAAATTATTTTTTTTTTTTTAAGTTTAAATAAGACATCAACTCGTATTCCTCCGCTATGTAATTGATCAAGCAAGAATCCCAATGACTTCTGCAAGCCTCCTCATGCAATTCCCAACTAAATGAGAATTCTGATAAGAAATAATTGTTTTTTTACTTACATTCTTAACACATAATGTTTGGCCATTTTAGGGTTTAAATAAGAAGTAATAACCCTAGTGCATGTTCCTCTTTCCTCAAGACCATTGTATTTTTGTATTTTGTTATTAAAGTTGAATTGTTAAATTTGAAAGAAAAAAAATATCTTAAATTTGACCACAGGTAAATAGAGAAAAACATCGTTAACCAATTACAACTGGATAACTGAATTTAACCTTAAACTAACTTCATAACTGGTTCACTTAGTTATAATATCAATCGTTTTCATAATCGGAAAGCAAACTCTTTATGAGTTTTTTACTTTTAAACCTACAAATGAAAGTTTTCAAAACAATTCCGGAATGACTTCAGCGTACCTGTTCCAGGTAAAAGGTTAAACATTTCTAGGAATTTGAATACAAATTCGCCACATTAACTCGTATTCAATCGCGATAATGTGTGGGCCAATGAATAATCACAGAAAAAAAAACTGGCCTCACCGAATATGTGTCCCGATTCAACCTGTAATCAGTTAAACATTTATAACGATGTAAATAAAAAGTAGCAATATTAACTCGTTTTGCTTTTCTTACGACCAACCCTCTATGACCAACAAATACCCCAAATAGGAATAATGACTTTAACACTTGTTCCCTCACATTAATGCATAGTAAATTTTACATTTCGCCGAGTTTCAATAACAAATAGCAGCATAATTTCATATTCGGCTGTAGTAAAATGCAGTAAGAGTTTCAGTGATTACCTACAACTTTAGCGGATCTGTCTCTTCATATGAGTGATTTACCATTTCTTCATATGAGAAATTAACATTTTTTAAGTTTCAATAAGACATCAACTCGTATTCCTCCGTGATGTTATTGATCAAGCAAGAATCCAGCGACTTCTGCATGCCTCCTCATGCAATTCCCAACTAAATGAGAATTCTGATAAGAAATAATTGTTTTTTTACTTACATTCTTAACGCATAATGTTTGGCCATTTTAGGGTTTCAATAAGAAGTAATAACCCTAGTGCATGTTCCTCTTTCCTCAAGACGTGGCCAATCAGTAATTTTAAAGAAAACTAGTAATCCTAAATCGAAAACTTTCACCAACGAAATGAACAAATAGAGTAACAACAACCATTAAATGGAATAGCATTAATAGAGATAACAAAGTAACAGTTAGACTAACGTTACAAAACCATCCTGGCAGGAGCTAAAGTTCGTGATCAGGATGAGAATTCAAAGTTGATTTCTCATTTTCTGACATTTCTTACCAGCAGCCACATGGTAGGATCCATTACTATTGTTCATCATTGAATAAATACTTTATCTGTTCATCTCGTTGACCTTGGTGAGCAAAGCATGGCATGGACGCAATGTAACGGCAACATTATAATATTTGAATCTATAGCTGTTTTTTCATAACTTATTTTTTATTCGAATATGTATGTCACCGTCTTCTGTACATTGTGTTCGTAAAAAGTATTGTAATCTAATTGTACACTTTAGTGCTCAATTTATCCTTTTCTTGTATAAAATCTATGTACAAATAAAAGTATGTACACAGAACCAATGTGTGGACATATACATTTAGTTACAAAGATTTATACGTTGTACAGCTTAGTTTTTGAAACAGATAACTATTATTGTTAGAAATGTGGATGTAAGTTTATTCATTGAGATTATATAAATGAAGTTATGTTTCCGTGGAAATAAAAAGTATTATGATTACTTTTGATAATATCTTTTTTTCATTTTTTTTTTTTTTTCTGAAAGTAGATCTCACAGGGCATCAGTTTGTCTTACAAGTAAGATTCAAAGACTGATAAACGATACATTTTTTTCTCATATCGAATATACAGTGAAACCTGTGTAAGTGGACCACTTGCGATGCGGTACTTTAGCGGTCAACTTATAGAGGTTGATATTGATGGTATAGAACTAATTCTGTACCTGGCAAAGCGGTCAACTTAAGCTGGTGGTCTGGTCAACATTACAGGTTTTACTGTATTTAGAAGACAATAAACCATATTTGAAACCTCGATATCAATAACACACATTTTTTTTTACCACGAAGATCATTGCTAAACAGGATTTAAAAGACACAATAGAAAAGTTCAAAACAGTAGAATCCAATTCGTAGCATATATTAATGGAAGCAAAACAATTTAAAATTTTCGGAAATAATCTTGAGACTCTGAACTTGATTTCCAGATATGCATGCAGTTACACATGGCATTAATCCATACAGACCGTCTGATATTTTGAGTTGTTATTGCTTATTTCCGATGTCTGACGAAGTCAGACAATATCCATTGACCCATCGACAAATTGAAAGTTGAGTGCGAGGAGAGGATTGGTATAAATGTCCTGTAAAGGAGGACCTAAACATTCCAGTAAGGGCTCAGCAGACGCCTGATAGGAAAGACATTTGGTTCAAGCTCGAAAGACCTTATTGCCATCAATAAAAGAGAGGCACCTAGTAACTGGAAAGTCTAGATATGGCTGCCTGTGAGGCTCTATCCAGGTCAAGATAAATCCAGGTAAATATACATTTATGGATTTTGTTTTACCTTCTATAGTATTTAGTTTGCTGTGAGCATGAATCAAGAACCCACGTTCATTTAGCTAACATTAAAAAAGTTCGAGCTAAAAACACAAATAACTCCCGTCGCATTTAAATTAGAGCATTGAAAC
Source organism: Uloborus diversus (assembly GCF_026930045.1). NCBI lineage: Eukaryota > Metazoa > Arthropoda > Arachnida > Araneae > Uloboridae > Uloborus > Uloborus diversus. Next base: position 53,253,891 of record NC_072731.1, read on the forward strand.
AAATTGCGTATAACGCGGAAAATTCTACCCTTGCTAACTATATGTAATATTAAAATGTGCAAGTAATTTTTCACCCCTATAATAGGCAATTTACGCGAAATTTGAGCTTAAAATTTAAATACAAAAAAACTAATTCGAATTTTAAAAAAACAAAACCACAGGTGCAAACCACCGGGGCTCGAAGTAATTTTATACGAAATTTCAAGACTGTAGGTGATGGGGTCTCCTGGACGCAGGCCCGCCACAGACTTTCTTCCAGAATTTCTTTGAAACGCGCGCGTTACTTTTATTTACTATAAAGAGGAAATTACCTAAGTCTACCGCCCCTGCTCGCTCTCGCTCACCAGTCACCAGGAACTGCAAGCAGTTCCATTCCAATTAGAGTTTCCAATCCCGCGGGATTTCGGGATTGTAAGGAACCAAACCCGCGAGATCACGGGATCCCGCGGGATCGACTTTATTCTTTCAAAAGTTAAATGTTAAAATGTGAAATAGTTAAAAAGTGTGCTTTTTAGGAAGGACTGCTTTTGTTACTTAAATTAGTAGCTTTCTCTAATTCCGTACACCAGTTGTAGAGTACTACAAAGTCACATCCCAGTTAGCAACTGTGGTTTGATACTCAAAAGTGTTTTCTAAAAAAGTCCAATGCTTGTCTATAAAACATTGATCGTACGCCATGGGAAAGGATTTTTGCGCTAAAAATAATGTCCTTGATGAAAACGCTTGCCGCGGCTCCACTACAGTTGGTTTTACTGAGGTTAAATAATTACGAACTTTTAGCAAAAGAGACCCATAAACTTCATCACCTTCTAAAATAGATTTTTTTTTTATGGGGATCATGTTTGGTTTTTGCTTAAGAACTGCAAATATCTAACGAAAACTTCATATTTGATTTGTATATTAGTTTTTTGGGTAATTTAACTTGCACTGAAAACAGGACTGACGAGAGGCCATGTTAGTCTAGTCGGAAACTAGGGACCCGGACCTTGAGGGGACTTGAAATTTAAGTAGTATAAATTTTATACGATTTAAGGGAGCTGCCTTGACTCTCGGCGTCCCTAATTGCGAATACCCTTATTGAAGTTGGTCATTATATCAGTGCATTTGATTCATTACAGCAGAAGGTGAACGCTAATTGGTTTCACGAGACGAAGTAAACGTTTTGGATAACTTTGTTAATTTTATCCCTCACTTAAATACATTCAAAAACTTGAGCAGCTTAGCGTGCTGCACTGTCATGCGAGTCAGCCTGCGTTTCATCCAAATTTCTGTCCCGTCTTTTAGAGTCGTAACGCTTATTGCAGATTACTCACCCAACATAATTTTTAAGGTACCATCCACATTTATAATATTAGCTTCACAGTGGCAAAGACATTAGCAGGCACTTTCTACAGGTTAGAGAACATAAATAATGTCAGACTGTTCATTGCTTTCTTCTTCGGAGAAAAATATTGCGCAGCACTCTTCGTAAGTTAAAGGTTTTGAGGGCATTCCTTAAGCTTATAAGGGTTCCAACATTGCATTCATTCTACTCCAGCAGATTTTGCAATATGAAATACACTCTTTCTTAACTAAATCTGAAGTTCAATCTTCTGGATTGCAAAATTCAGTGATGAATTTTGAAAACATTTATTGTTTTCATGCATTTTCTGAATTGCTGAACGTATGAAAACTCACATTCATTCTCACAAAAATAAACTCAATTTTTATCGTGTTCTTAAATGATAAATCCACCGTTAATCATAAGAGAGGTAAAGTTTTTCTTCCTCTTCTTGCCGATACATGACTTCAATCTACTCAAACTTGAGACGATGCCTGTGAAAATACTCGTTTTATGAGCGGCAAAAATTTGAAAACGTTTGCATGGAAAATCTTTGCGGGATTGGAAATGTTGAGGGATTTTGCTCTCATTCCCCCGGGATTAATCCCGCTAAATATCGTGTGGGATCCAGCGGGATTCGGAATCGGGATGGAAACCCTAATTCTAATCCTCGTTCTCCGCATGCTACCTATATGGGTTCCCAAAGTGGGTGGTGTCGCGGCAAGCTGGGGGTGCCGGAGGTAGAGGCGAGGGGTGCCACGCGAAGTGTTCATGGTATCAATACATGTCATAAAGAGAGACTAGGGTGTCGTGTAAGATTTAACTTTGTCAAGTTATGCAATATGCATAGAAAGCGCCGATTTTTTTCTGTTGAAATTTTTACATTTGTAGAAAGATATTGGGTGCCATTGCCTCAAGAGGTTGTAGTTTACTAACCTATAAGACAACACAAGGAAGATTTACAGCACAAAGAGAGGAAATAACACCCAACGCTCCGGTAGGAATCGAACTACGACCTCCGTCATTCGAAGTGAAGCTTTTACCTCTGTATCACGAAGGTCCCAATAATTAGTAGTATTACCAAAAACCATGGTATTACGACCTTTTTTTTTTGTATCCTTAACAAACATTGCTTTGTTTACTTGGCATTCATTACATTTTGTGATAGCAAAACTCACGAAACGATAAGAATATCCCTTTTCTTATCGTTTTAAGTGACCTATTTTGTTTTAAAAGCAACTGAGTTCATAAAATAAGATAATAACAATCCTGAGAATAAAAACAAAGCTATCTGATCTCAAAACTTCCGAATTTTACTTGAAAACTTTATGTAAAACAAATTATGAATGGTAAAAGAATCATAAAATCGTGACATGGCATCTTTATTACTACAATTCTGCTTGAAAGCGTAACTTTGTCTGGGGGACAGAGCTATATAATTTGATAGCATCAAACTGCTAGCTGAGATGAACCAAAAAAGAAAAGATATAAAACAAGACTAGTCTTATTCCATGCAAAAAAAAGAAGATAACCAAAACTTGATATTTAAATGAAGAAATGTTTACGCCACTTTGAAGCGATAAAATGTCGATGGGCAAAGTTTTGAACATAAAACAGCAACAGTGCCTTCCTCACAAGTTTCATTGATAAAAGTAATTTCGTTTTAACTTGTTTTCCAAAAAGTTTTCAATGATAGAAAAAAATCAATAGAATTTCGCAGACGTCACATAAAACTTTCTAATTTATGTTTTTATGATTTTCAAGTTCAAGTATATGGACACAAAAATTAATATAGTTGAAAGAAATTAATTTTTGGCAGTTCTAAGGCAATTCCTCATTCATTTCGACAAAATAAATGTTAATAGTAACTGAGCAAATAAATTACAATTTCTCCAAGTCAAGGAAAACTAGTTGATTTTAATTTCATACAGTATGAATTTTGCAATCTAAGAGAATTACTGTCTGACCACGGATTGTATGGAAAGGCAAACATCCGGTGTACAGGCAGAAATGAACGCATCTATCAGTTTTTAGAGATGTCAGCTTTCGCAGATGTGTGCTATCCTCTAAATTAAGCAAAGTCACATTCAAATGAGTGGAACACACGCTTTAAATGTTTACTTTTCTCCCTTATTCTGATGGACTCGTTTTAACTGGACGTTTGCCGATTCCATACAACCCATGGTTAGACTGTAGATCAATTTGCGAAAAGCGTAGTATCAAGTTCATTGATGTATGGATTCATTGTAAACGGGATTAGATTGCTAGGAATGGCCTGCATCTAAGCTCTACAGGGGTCCAAATAATGGTTAGTGGTTTGATTTTAGGGGCTTCGGAGTCAAAAAAAAGTTTGAATGGGGGGCATGGCTCAAGCATCAGATATCGAGAGGAAGAAAATTTTGGGGGTATTGCTAGAAATGGAAATAAAGTGTCAAACAAGAGTACCAATTTTAACAATTGTGATTTAGGAAATTTCTGGTAGAAAAGTAATTTGGGCATACTTTAAATTTACTATACCAATGCTCGCAGTATTAGGAACAAGATGGAAGAATTGAAAAGCATAATTATAGATGAGAAGTTTTGATGTTATTGGAATTACAGAGACATGGCCTACCGAATATGATGTAGATTTATTACATATTTCAGGGTATAATTTGCTTAGATAAGGTAGAATAGGCAAAAGAGGGCCCAGACAGCACAGACCTTCCAATATTCGTTGTTATGTCGTTGAACTGGTGCAAAACTCATGACATATCACAAACGGATATCGACGCGATGTAGATTTCCGCACGTAGTTGGGCTTTTCCAAATATGGTTGACAAAAGTACGAAATTGGCACAGGTTTCAAAATAAATCCAAAATATGTTTGAAAGTTTACATTTATAGTATATAGCGTATCTCTAATTTTTGTAATCATTTTGACGAGTTTTTACATGTCTGAAAACTGTTTAATCTGCTCATGCGCAACAATTTCAGTTTAGAAAAATGGCTATTTACTGACTGTAGTATGTTTCCACGTTGTTAGTTGTCGGGTTGTGTATTGTTGCGAGCGTGAGTGTGTAAAAGAATTAGCGATTTCTTGTATTAACGTGAAGTAAGTAATTGCCTGCTTTTTAAGTTTTTTAAAATTATATTTTCTAAATTCAAGAAACAATGTTCTGATCGTAGAAACGACGTAGAGATAGCTCTGAATTAAAAGTTCTCATGTTATTACTATTATTATTTTGTTTGTTTGTTCAGATTGTTGCTGGAATAAAATTTGTGAATTGTGCATACAAAAGAAATGGTTTATTGTCTACTTAAATATGAACACAAAATAGGTTATCAATGATTCATAAATTACTTACATGTTTCTTGGAAATCTTAAATCTTTAAAATTACTTTTTTTAAACGCTAGAAATAGTTATTTTCTTAAATTATTTAAATAAAATATACATATTTATTTATATTTGAAATTAATTTAAAAATTATTTCATTTTCTTGTCTTTCTTAATTATTTTATTGAGTTATATTAAAAAATTTAAATTTCATTCAAATGATTTTTTAAAAAATCTTAAGTATATTTTAAAAATTTTGAGGGTAAAAAAGATTTTAAGACTTTCAAAAAGTGTGTAAACAGGCTATAAATTATTGGTAACTTACCAAGATGCAATTTATGTAGATATTTCGTGACACAAACACATGAGAAAATCGTTGATAAATCATCTGAAACAGGTTGTTAGTTCATCTAATATTGGTAGATAAATCTATTTAACCTCTAAAATCCGTTGAAAACTCCTCCAGAGAACAATATAACCAAAATAGAAATATCGTTGATATTTTGTAAGCATCCAAAAAACGTTGATAATTGCTCCCAAAAATGTTGAAAGTCATATCATATCTACAGCGATTTCACGTAAAATCGATGTGCTGGGCGGACATTTTGCTGTTTTATCAACCAGTTCTCTACGAATTTAAGAGGATTTCGGTACATGTGATCACGTTGATGTTACATTACTTCTACGATTTTGGGACGATTTGTGCTGTTTGGGGGGGTGGTTTTTATTTTATGTTAGAAATAATTTCATTTGCAATGAATTGGTCATAAATGATAAACCTACTAATATTGATATGGTTTGGATGGAGTTGATGAGCAATAAGGGCAAAAAATTGCGCTTTGCAAACATTTATACGCCACCTAATTCAAGCCAGGGACAAGATGAACAGATGTTCCCTATTATTTGTAACATGTCCAGTAAGGGATCCGTCATCATAATGTGGGATTTCAATTTTCTGGAAATTGATTGGAAAATTTTTTTAGCCTAGTAATGGCAGAGAAGAGGGATTTTTAAAAGTAATTGGTCACTGTTTCTTAGATCTTTTAATCGGGGGACTCGAGAGGTGGCGATTTTGGATCTAGTTTTCTGTGACGTAGGAAGTTCTGTTCAGGGGTTGTGTGTAGGGGATCATATTAGAGATAGTGATCAAAACAACATCAGGTTCTTGATTGAATTTGAAGTGTACAAAGTTGAAATTTTTATGCTTGTGCCCAATTTCAGAGACATTGATATTGTTACACTTAGGCAGAGCTTCAAAGAGGTTTTTTCGCCGGGACTGGAAAATAGCGACGTAGATCAGCAATGGACGGAATTTAAGGAAAAACTGGCAAAAACGGTTGGGGATTATGTTCCATTTATTAGAAAAGCTATTGATACTAAAGTTTGGCCCATGTGGTTCTCCGGGGAGATTAAAGAAGCTCTAAATTATAAACAAGCGGCTTTTCGTCAGTTTAAGGAAACTGGTCAGAGTGCATATAGGCTCCAGTATTGTAAGGCAAGACGAAATTTTAAGTATTTGGTGCGGATTCGGAAAAGGAAATTAGGGCAAAGGCTAGCAGATAACATTGATGGGAATCCTAAAAGATTTTTTACTTACGCTAATTCTGGAAAAGCTCGAAATAGTCAAATTGGGCCATTGGTTGATGAGCATGGAAATTTAATACAAAACGATGGGGATATTGCAATTGTTCTTAATAACTTTTTTTCCAGTTTGTTTAACGATAATTGTATCTCAAGAGTTGATACTAGCAAGACACAAGCTATTATGCAGCTTGAGGTTTTTGTGTTTTCCAGGGAGGAGGTTCTATTTCATTTGAAAAAAAAATTAAAGCAACTGAAGCTCCGGGACCAGATTATATTTATCCAAAAATTTTAGTTCAATGTGCAGAGGAATTAGTGGATGTTATTTTAAATATTTTCAATGCTTCTTATAACTCAGGGACAGTGCCAGAGGACTGGAAACTGGCTAACATAACGCCGCTCTTCAAGAAAGGTTCTAAAGGTAATGCTGTGAATTTTTGACCTGTAAGTCGGACTTCAGTGGTTTGTAAGATTTTCGAAATTTTGATCAAAATTAATATTATGAATTTCTTGGAGACTAATGGTCTGTGGACTAGTTTTCAGTATGGGTTCAGGAAAGGTAAATCGTGTGCTACTAATTTATTGCATTTCTACAGCAAGGTTACCTAGGCTTTAGATAACAAAAAGTGTGTGGATGTTGTTTATATTGATTTTCAAAAAGCTTTTGATAAGGTACCGCATGTTGCTCTTTTCGGCAAATTAGCTGAAATAGGAATAGGAGGAAAATCTTTACTTTGGGTTAGAAATTGGCTGACTGGAAGGAAACAAAGAGTAGTTGTGAGGGTGAGGGGAAATCATTCTAAATGCAGTAATTTTTTAAGTGTTGTTCCTCATGGTTCAGTTTTAGGGCCTCTTGTTTATGATTTTTATGAATGATATCAATGAGAATATTTCTGGAAGCATGAATTGTTTTGCTGATGATGTAAAAGTTATGGGGATTGTAGAAAATGAAGAACAGGTAAAACAGCTTCAAGAGGATTTAGATTATATTACTAAGTGATGAGCGGTTAGGTGGGGTATGGCAGTTTTAATGTAGGGAAATGTCATACAGGTCATGGAAATAAGCGTACGAGTTATCGTTTGCAGGGTTCAATCATTAGTCAGGCAGAAAATGTTATTGATCTGGGTATCTTAATAAATCAAAACATAATAATTTAGTTAACAGTGCAGCATTGCAAGTAACAAAGCCAACAGAATGCTTGGGTTTATCAATAGATCTATTTCAAACAAATCTAAGAAGGTTCTTCTGCCTTTATGTAGGAGTTTAGTCACACCCCATTTGGAGTATGCTGTGCAGTTTTGGTCGCTTATCTGAGGAAAGATATTTGTGTATTGGAAAGGGTTTAAAGAAGGGTAACTAGACTAGTAAGGGGACTTTCAGATTTAGATTATGGTACCAGATTTAAAAACGCTTAATATGTACAGCCTGGAGCAAGGGAGGATCAGAGGGGACATGATTCAGTTGTTTAAATTTTTCAAAATGATGTTAATGGATTAAATTTTTGCACCGAAAGCAGGACGAGAGGTCATTGTTTTAAACTATTCAAATCTCAGGCTAACCTGGAAATAAGGAAAAACTACTACTTTAGTAGGGTTGTGGGCACTTGGAATAGTTTACTGGAAGAGGTGGTAACGAGCAAGGGCGGGTGGAAAGCTTTAAGAGGGCCACTGATCTTCATTGGGAACTAATAAATTGACTAGGACCAGCCTAGCTGGGCCAGGAGCCTGTTGCTGGTCGTCACTTTTATATTTGTATTGTAGTTGTATTTGTATATATTTTACCCTCTTATTAGGGCTTCAATGAGCATTTCACCAATCTCTTCATATGTCATTAACCCTCTTAAAATTTTATGCTCCTCTAAAAGCGAAAAACCTTTAGTTTCAAACTATTTTGCCTTCAGTTACGAAAAGTAAGAGTTTGATATTTTGTATATTTTGACGCTAATACGCTAAAAAATGACGCTAAAAAAAATTTAAAAAAATATATATAAAAAAAAAAGGATTTTACTTTAAAGAGAATTTATGCAGCAGGCAGCATTTAAAAGAGCTCTTACATACTTAGTAGGGTCTGGTGGGGGAAAGTGGTCAATGGGGTAAAGTGGTCATAATTCAAATAAATGGCTATACCTTAAAAATAAATGTTCGAATGAATGTGAAAATTTTATTTTAGAGTAGTGCAGTTAGAAACTACATTTTGAATACAAAATTTTACAACTGGCAAAATTTTATTCGGTAAGAAAAAATATTTTGAGTGATTATGAATTTTTTAAAAATATAAACACCTTTTTTAACTTCCTTGGGAAATTTTGTTTGTTAGAATTATGAACAGATTCACTGCACAGGAAGCTTCCTACATGTCTCAAGAACTCATACTCATTAGCAGTTAGCTGAATCTCTTTTGAATAATTTTTTAGAACAATTTTAGTAAGATGGGGTAAAGTGGTCATAATATTAGGCTTAACGAATATTGTTCTTTTAAAATCACTTAATCTTTAAGTATAAGGCAGGTATCAATTAAATATTAATTTCACTTAATATGTATTGTTTTTACAGTAAACAAGTTTAAATATATGAGTATATGCGCATGCATACGCATATACTCGTGTAGGCACGTATATATACGTATTCACATAAATGCACCAATAAACACGTATTTGGGTATCTCGTAGTATTTTTTATCTATACAGATATACATTCGACTATACACCTATATATACGAACACTTATATACTCAGGTAGACACGACGTATATACACGTACATACTCGAGCTGACACTTACATACTAGCGTATGATATACATGCATACAGGGTGAGTTTAAACTCTTGGGCAAATTTTTAAAAGGTGTTAGAGAGGAGGATAAGAAGTAAGAATCATAAGAAACATATGGCCACAAACTCAACGCTGACGCGCTACATGCACGCAAAGCCAGAAACTAATAAATGCAAAACAGGTCACAAATTTATTACAAAAAAGACAATTTTACACAACGACTTAAGAAAGTTTTAAAGTCATTGATGAAACTTGCGGCCGGCATCTGTAATACATGCGTCGTAATCACTCTGTTGCAATTACGAGACTCTTGAAAAACTTTCATCAGTCGCTGCGCCTTTGTTGCGATGCGTGTATTAGAGCTACTACAGGCCTTACTTTTTAACAACTGTCTAAATATTTCTTAAGAACTAAAATGTCGGGTAAAATCATCTTTGTGTAACAAATTTGTGACCTGTTTTCATTCCATCGATTTCTGGCTTTGTGTGCATGTAGCGCGTCAACGACCATAAGTTCCTTACGATTTTTTGCTTCTTATCCTCCCCTTTCACACCACTTAGATTTTGCCCAAGATCTTGGATTCACTATGTAAGCATACATGTATATTAGCGGATATACTCGTAGATATACGTGGATACATGTACTGATGTTTACACGTAAATGTACGTATATACGTCTAAGAAGTATATAATCGTGTTTACACGTAAGTATACGTATATACTCTTGCTTCCACATATATATATATATGCGTGAGTAGGCACGTACCAAACACGCACTAGATATATCCACGAATTAACTCGTGTATACCCGTATATGTATGTAAGTACACTACTAGCCGTTAAAATTGCTACACCAAGAAGGAATAATCTGAATGAAACAAAATTTTGCGCACGTGATGGCAACATTGACGCTAGAAAACGATCACAAAATGAAAGCAAAATGATCATTTATTACTGGAAAAATCTCACATGAATAGAGGTTTAAGTACCCTGTTGCGCCACCTCTAGTTGGAATTTAAGAACCGATACGGTCGAGCATTGAGGTACAGCAGTTTCGTACGATGTCTTACGTCTTCTCGTACCACAGTTGCTGTAAACGCGCCACTAATTTGATCAAATTTACTGGCTGTCCAATATACCGTCTCAAGTGATCCCAGATATGCTCAATTTGTGACAAGTCACAAATCGCAGACTAGAGCATCACGCAGACCAGCGAAAGTGATAATGCGGAAGAGGAAATCCCTTTACACCCTTGTTGTGTTTGACCGAGCATTGTCATGTTAAAAAATGGTTCCTGGGAGCCCCGTCGTGAGTGCTAACACGTATGAGTTTGATCGAATGAGTGGCACGTTTACAGCAACTGTGGTACGAGATGACGCAGGTTATCGTAGGAGACTTATGTCTCAATGCCCGATTGTTTCGCTTCAAGTACATCGTACATTCACGCTAGAGGTGGCTTAACAGGGTACTTATTTATTAGAGATTTTTCCAACCATAAATGATCAATTTGCTTTAATTTTGTAATCACTTTCTAATGTCAATTTTATTATCACGTATGTAAAATTTAGCTTCATTCTGGCAATTTCTTCTTGGTGTAGCAATTTTAATGGCCAGTAGTGTATCTATGTACACTTATATATGCGTATATACGTCGACTATACACGTATATACTCAGAAACTCAGGTATGCACACATATACTCGAGATACATGTGCAAACACGCAAATGATGTTCGTTTTGCGCGTATATACTCGCATATACACGTGACTCGTATATACTCGTGTAGACACGTATACACTCCTGTAGGCAATCACGTATACATGCTTATACGCTGGTGTATACACGAACATACTTGAGTAGGCACATGCATGCATGTATCTGATGTATACATGTATTTATTCATATATGAACATGTTTACTCTTGTTTAAACGACACGTATATACTCGTGCATACCAGCATATACTTGTACATATACTTGTAACTATAAAAATAACCAAAATATACAAATAATAGGGTTATTTGTAACAGTTTTGTAGCTGTTTTTAACTATGACCACTTTACCCCATGCTATGACCACTTTCCCCCACCCCATGGGGTAAAGTGGTCATAAATACAAAGGGAAATGAAAATGTTATAAAACTACTTAAATCAATATTTTTTTTCCTGAAATTCAATGTACGTGTTCTTTAATAATGCAATGTAAAATAATAACAAAAAAAGTTGAAGTATTTAAAGAATTTATTGTATTTATTATCCACCTAAGTTGAAAACCTACGATTTTATGACCACTTTACCCCACCAGACCCTACATATTTCAACACTTACCCCTAAGCCTGAAGCGACTTGGGTTAGCAACAAGATATTAATTGACGTGTTTGAGAAGTAAAAATAATTCCTTCTAAAGAAAAGAGGAAAAAGTAATACATCGTATCAAAACTACAGAGTAAGAACTGGTTAGAGGTAGTATTCCACTTTGAAATAGCGAGGAAGTTAGGCTTAGGCCGTGACGGGCATTGAAATCATTGGGCTTTTACATCGATGTTGAAATATCTTTGTCCTTCGGCTGTTAAATTCATTGGCGATCGTTTTCAAACGGTAAGTTGGCAGCTTTTATCCTGTAGCTGCTCTAATCCCACGAATAGAGTGCAAATGAAAAAAAAAAGTTGAAATAGATACCAAACAAAAAAAAAATATTGAAACTTTTTTTTTGTGGGTGTGTATGTCCCCATTATCGAGATTTGAAATGTCTTCAAGTCTGCCGAAATTTTGAAAAGCGCCAAAGGCGAGAATTTGAAGATGCCAATTTCTTGTTATTTCACCTTCTGCATGGGACAGAACATCCATCTGCTAAGCGTGAGAAAGATGTCTTCAACCACTCACTGAGACTCGCTAAATTTCGCGACTTTTCTTAAAAAATTGCAGCAGACTTCAAGACCTTAAGTTTCAGTAATGGAGACACGAGGGCAAATAATTTATGCATTCAGAAACATGTTTTACTATGCTACTTTTTAATTTTTGTTTGCATTACTACACCATTATATGGTTTCCTGGAAAGGATTACTTGCACTTGCAACATACAAACACCGTGTTTTACCATAGGTATAATACATGTGCAGCAAACGCGGAAATGGAATTTTCCGCTAGTTCCAAATTTGTTTCTAAAAGTTTCAGATGAAAAAAATAATGTATATATACTAATTTAATGTATAATATCTGTCAGTGCATTCATGTCTTATGAAATTAGCACAATAAAAAATTGAGTGATTATTTCATTGCCAAAAACAAAAAACATAGCATGACAAGAAGTCATTAAAAGTAAGAGCTGCTTCCAGAATTTCTAATGCGTTCGAAAAAGTTTTTTAATGAGATAAACTGAATTCATTTTGACAACATTCATTGTGCTTGAAATTGCATCTGAAAACTAGTTAAAAAATCAAATTTATTAAAGCTGGAAGCATACAAACCCGAATTATGGAAGTAACTAATTTACAAACTACATTGATTTATGCTGAATCATTCATACCTAGTTAGAAACATACCTATCATGACAAATGAAAAAAAAAATTAAGTTCTACAATGCGATACAGTCGGATCCCGACTTACACAAGGGATGCGTTCCAAGACCTCTCGCGCAAGTCGAAATTTTGCGTTGTGGAACAACGCATGTTTAGAAATTTTTTATAAGCATGCCCAAATATTTCAGACATGTGTTAACATGCCTCAAATTGTTTCAAACTATTTCTTAACTATATATTACCGTATCTTTTTAGAGAACTGACTTTTCACTGTATTTAAAAAAAAGCGTTACTATTTAACATAAATTGCTGTTATGAAGCACAAAATCAATGATCACTGAGAGACAGGAATTAAAACAATATGGTACTTACATCAAGTACATTATTGCATTATAAAATCACTGAACAGTAGATATCGTAAACCTAATTATAATTTTTAAAATGATAAAGATGATGGTTTATGCAGTGTGGGAGCTGGCCTTTTTAAGCCACAATGAAAGAGCAGTTCCCATTTTCTTGATGTTTGTATTTTGCTCAGACACTACTCTGGAAGTTCTGAACTTTTACATATTTCGTTTTCTTTACTTGAAGTTGTACGTATCGAAGATTCACTCATATCCAATTGTCGAGCTAGCACTTTTTAATTGTTCAAGCATATCGAGAATCTTGACTTTTTCTATAATGGCCGGAAATTTTCTTTCTTTCCACTTTCCCCAACTTTAGAGGAAAAAGTGTGTTGGGAGCCATTCTATTTTATTAACGTTCATATGTAAAATGAAAAAAAAAACAGTTCAGAATCAGAGTGGTTATTTGTATAAACTAAAGCAAAGGGTTGTTTAGAGCAGTGCTTCTCAACCTTTTTTACTTTACGGATAGTTGGCTCGATTCTTGCGGAATATTGAACCAAATTTTATACATCAGTTTGGACAATGTTTTCAACATTCTCCCCTCGAAGGTAAGGAAGGGAAAAAACAGCGTTTCCAATTAACATTTAATCCTTTAAATAATTCAGTTTCTTCACAAATTGATTTTAATTTCATCATGAATTTTAGTGTTTATTATGACCAGTGAGTCGAAAACTTTCACTTAACACAACTGAGAAAGTTATGCCTGTCTTGTGGGAAAGTGACGTTTTTTATTCAGCTCTATGATGAGAAAAGCCACAAGAAGTTTTTAAATCGTGTATCTAGTCACAATATTTTGTTGTTCTTGAAAAGTGTCTATGCTAAGAATAATGTTGAGAGTAACAGCTCATGAATAACGTGATCAGAAATTTTTAGGTATACTCTTTTTACTAACAGGCAATATACATCCAAAGGCACTAAACCCCAGTTTTAAGGAGCGATCACTGCTGAGATCAATAAATGAAAATGTTTCTTTTGAAGAAAGTTCCTTGCTGATGCGTCAACGGATCATGGACTCGGTCATTTTGTTCTATGCCAGTCAACTTGAAGTTGTGATTAAACTTTGTTCTGAATCATGGTCAAATGTTCTACCACTATTTTAAGCTTTTCTTTCAAGGTATACAGTTGGAGTAGACCTAACCTGGCAGCATCGTAATGCTGATGACTCCACCCAGGTAACACAAACGTTTGAGTTTACGTTGAAAATGCATCGCAATATTTGGAAATGCATTTGCTTCGAAATTGGTTGCTTTCATGCACTCATCCGATCATTCTGTAATTTGAATCTGCGTAGCCTTCATAATGTTGTCAGGCTAGGTTTGACCTCAACTACAGTTTGGTCCGCTTAAACATGTCCAATGGACGACAATCAAAATCTTCTCTCCACTGCTGAATTTTTGGTTTGAATCCGTTTAATTGTGTATACATAAGAACACAATACTCACCACGTTCATGAATTCTTCGATTCAATTTTTTAAGATTCTAATACATATCAGCTGCGTAGCTTGTTTTCCCAGAAACTATTTGTCTAGTAATAAACGTCCCTCACTCAAACATACTTTACTGGACCTTGCTTTTCAAAATACGGTGAACCACCGTGTGAAGAAGCAGGGAGTGATGATCTGCCCATACGTCTTCCGAAAGTACAATGAAAATATGAGAATTAAGTGGTCTTAATTGTTGCGTCCAGGAGACCCCATAGCACCTACACCCTTGAAATTTTGTACAAAATTACTTCGAACCGCGTGGATGTGCACCTGGGGTTTTATTTTTTTTAATTTGAATTACTTTTTTGTAATTAGTTTTTTTAAGCTCAAATTTCACATAAATTACCTATTATTGCCCATTAAAGGGGTGAAACATTACTTGCACATATTAATATTATGTAACATTAGAAAGGGTAGAATTTTTCGTGTTCTACGCACGCAATTTGTTTCAATGCTCTAACATAAACACGGCTGGAGTTATTTGCGTTTTAAGGTCGCACTTTTTTAGGCTTAGCTAAAATTTAGGCACTACTTTCTTCTTTAAATCCATCAGTAAAAAGCAAAGGAATTATCCCACAGTTTTCTTTTTGACACCGCTGGAAAAAGCGGCTTTTTTTTACTCCAGAACTAACTCGACCTATGGTCGGAAAACCGAGCTATTCTCTCTGAGGAAAAAAAGTTACAAGCCGTTAAAAATGAAGTTTGAATAACTTCATCTACATTAAAATTATTGATGTTTAATTTGGCGTTGACATAGTTACGTCGTCTTTTGGATTTACATGTTTCTTCTTTCTTATTCAAACTTTAAGGGTTTCGATTTTAACGGAAAATCTTAGGCTCAACTCAGTTCAAGCCCCGAGATAAAGAGCAAAATATATTACTAGAGACCATGAATATGAAAGCGACTTTTCCAACGAACAAAACTGCGTTTTGCAATGCTCAGGAGCCTCTTAGCCCTTACGGCTCTGCAAGTTGGTACAAGGTATTTTTGAAACCCGGGGAAGGGGTGCTTTTTGATCCAAAAGGAGCTCAATAACGTGTTTTTAATCTGCTTCTTTTTAATTGACCATTTGAATCTTTGCGAATCAAATAAGATTGCAAAGCAATCTTCGGGGGTTGGTGAGCGTTAGCAAGCAGGGGGCAGAGCCCCCTTGTCTATTAAAATTAAACATAAAATAAGCTAATCTAAGATGGGGTATACCAAAATAACTTCCAATTGCCAAAAATATCAACAAGATGCAAAAAGACTGAACTCAGAAACACAGGAAGCAATTTTTCGTGATGCTGCATATCAAACCCAAGTTCAGAAAATTGCACTGATGAAATATTCTTGAAAAATATTCAAGCACAATTCAATGATTTTCTACCAATATCAAGCACTCAAAATACTTTCACGCTTTTTTCAAGGATTTAAAATTTTTTCAAGGTTGTCAAACACTTGAAAAGGAAAAAAATTTTCGAGCACTTTTCAAGGCTTACATTCAGTGGCGGATCCAGCTGATTGTTTTGGGAGGGGCCATCCGAAATTTTTGAACAAACACCCCAGGACCGATTTTAGCTCCATGCCGCCCCTAGGCAAATTTGAAATCTGTCTTCCCCTACCCCCCCCCCTAAAAGAATCCCTAAAAAATAACCTTGACTCAAAAAAACGTAAAAAAGTGTTCCCCAGGTTCAAACTGTCACAGTTATGAAGAAATGATGGCGTTTCACATTCTGAGGCACCCCGATGAAATGATAACAGTGATCTCGAAAAAAAAATTTTATTCGGCAAATTTTGCTGACGATTCAGCAAACACCTGATTGAAAAACAATTGACTTTCAGAAGATGTGTAAAAGTAATCATTATTAAATTACAAGAAAAACTTGTCTCTTCTGTGGAAAATGAAAGAATGCTAATATTTTACTTTCAAGAATAACAATTTAATTCAAAAAATGTGCATTATAATAGCAAATTTGCCACCGCTAAAAAGTTTGCCGCCCTAGGCAGCTGCCTATTCTGCCTATTGGGAGATTGAGCCCTGATAACTCCCTGGAAATTTTATTAAAATGAAGTTTTAAAAACTGAATTTTCGGGGTATCGAGACATTCGGTGAGGGGGTGGATTTAGAAATCTCCCTTGAAAATGCTTCAAAATTTAAATTTCCGAGTAATTTTTGAAAATTAGGAAACTAAAAACGCATTTCGTCTATTTTTGATGATGTACGGAGAAAGGACAGGTTTCGGGCGCTGGCCTCAAAATACTTTTTGAAAATAAAGCTTAGAAATCAAAATATTCTGTCATTATACATTGAGACATTAGAAGAGGAGGGGTGCTCTTCTCTAACTCTCCAGCTGTCCAGCCAAAAAATGCACCTCTAGGTAATGTTTGCTTACACTAAAGGAAGTGTGAAGGTGCTTAGAATCCTTCCTTCCTGGAAATATTTTGCCTTTGAGGATCTAAAAATTCGATTTTCAACTATATTTATATATATTTTAGAAAAGGATGGAAGATTGGTGAGCTCCTCCAATAAACCTCCTTTTAAAGCTATCATCACGATATAAACTAGGGAGGGAGGGGGTCCTATCAAAACTCGTTTGTAATTGAAGTCCCAAAAAAATTCATTTAAGTTGCTTTTAAGCAAGTTAAGTGATAAGGGCCGGATAAGCTAGTTTCCGCTGACATTTTTTTCCACATAAAAACTTAAAATGCAATTTTTTGCTACATATCAAGGCATTTGTGAAAGGACATTAGAAAAGGGGGTTCTCCTCCTATTTCGAAATTAAAGTCGTAAAAACGAAAATTTAGGCGCTTTTTGGTCTTGTGAACAATAGGTATACTCTGAGAACGGCAGCAATCGTTTAAGTGTCTGTAGTTGGAATCAAGAAATGATGTAAAAGATGGAGAAAATTTTTGGAAATATAAGTTTTGTTTTGAGGATAGGGATATAAGTTATCTCCCAATTTCGGTCTATACTTCTTTTTCAGTAAAATACATGTGTTAAATTTTGTTATCTTCTCATAATATTTTTTTTCCTTAAAAAATTCCTACAATCACAAGGCTTTGGGAGGGGCCATGGCCCCCCTCTAGATCCGCCCCTGCTTACGTTCCACGAACTTAATCGGTAGCGACCGGTAGATTGATCACGTGACAGCTAGTATGTCAGCTAGTTCTAAAGCACAGGAGTTGATATCATTATTTTAACTGGTCAGCTACCGGCCACTCATCGAACAACACAACCAAGGGTGTATGAACCTTGGAGAAATATCGGTAGCACCCAGATTGGATTTGACTTCATAACTCTTTCCCCAAACCTCGTTTTTTGTTAGATTCCAGCGGTTGAAGGAGGAGTAATGAAGTTAATTTGAAGCGAAATGATACGGGAAAGTCAGATTAATAGAAAAAAGATGCCGCGGCCACATGTTTGGGCATAACAAACTTCAGCACACAGTATCTTTTAAAGAAACGAAAATTTTTTAAAATCTGGTTTTTAAATAAAATCAGTATAAGAGCGAAATAATCGGACTAAAATGTTAAAAAGCGGTCTAAAGCAGACGTTATCCTAAAAAACGGACAGTTTGGGAGCCCTGAAATCTTAAAATAGGGAGGAGGTTGTAACAACTGTGAATCGACATCCAATTGCTACTCTAGTCCAATTTTTCTGCCAACATTCTTTAATATTGACTTTTTCTCAGAATTTCGCCCTGTGGTTTTTTGGTCAGTCAATCCTTTTCTGGAAAGCTCTTTTAAAGAATTCAATATTTTATCCAGGGGAGTCAGCAGTCAGCTACTACACTCGCTGCTATTAGTGCAATTCTTAAAGGGTAGGCTAAATGTATCCAGGGCAGCCCTCTAGAGGAAGAAGGCACCACCACCATGATATGTTTTTCAAACAAGTGCGAGTAAGACTTTTATCTGACTGACAAAAAGCTTTTAGCTCTTTTCAAAAACTTTGGATTTATTCCTCATGGTATTCAAATAATATCAGTAATTTTAATGTGTACCCTCCAAAAAAAAAAAAAAAAAAAAAACGAAAAGAAAATTCATTTACTTGAATTAATTTTCAGAATGAAAGCTAAGCATTAGTATGTAAGTGATATAGAAACTCGATTGGAATTAAAATTATGGAACCTCAATAATTCGACATCCTTTTAAGTCGCCATGTTTTCATGTTCTTTTAGGGTGTCGAATTATCAAGATTCCACTGTATACTGATTTTCATAGTTAAAACGAAATCTAATAAATAAATGAAAAATGGCAGTTAGGGTCCACACTACATACAACTGAAGTCGAAAAGGCATCAATCTTACTTTTTCATACAGTCAAATTTTGCACATTTAATAGTTAGAGGAGAGTAAATTTTAAATTAGTAGCCTTAACTAACTTACAAAATTAGTAATTACAATGGTGAGCAATACAATTTTTTGAAATTTCAAGTACTGGTAAGTCAATAACAAAATGGGGTTCTCATATTGCCACCATCTCCTCTAATAGTAATTTTTGAGAGTAAAATGCAAATTTTGAAAACAGAAAATTATATAGTAACAATAATATATTTATTTTTTGAACAAGTATTTATACAGAGTTATACAAGAATTAAAAAGCAGTTAATTGATTTTGCTTAAGGTTCCTTTTTCCTTTCTTGACTTTAGTTTGTTTAGTCTTTGTTTCCAGAATAACGTCTTCAGCATCAATGGGATCAATTATCTTTCCCATCTTTGTGATTACTTTCGGTGCAACTAAATTCTGGAAACTACTTTGTGGATTCCATGTATTTCCAATGGGTTGCCGAATGTAACTCTCAAACTGATGAACATTTGTAAATGGAAAGGGCAAATGGCTAACCTAAAAATTACATAGGAAAAAGAAAATAAGAAATTGAGCATATTTGAGTCATTTATGAGTGAGCAATTAATTTTAGTTATGGAAATTATCATGTGCTCACTTCCATAATCTTAATATATAAAAATGGAGTTTGGTAAATTTGTTCCCTAAGATCTCAGAAACTACACGGCAGATTTGGCTGAAACTTTCACCGTTTGTTCAGTTTGGTACTGGGAAGGTTTATAGACCAGTTCGAAAAAAATCCGATTGATAGTTCCCTTTTTATTCCAATTTTAGTCCCAATTTTCGCATAAATGCCCCAAAATGTGGGTGGAAAAAAACGTGTACATATTAACATTATATGTCCATCGAAAGCGCCAATTTTTCTGCTGAAGATAGCATCTGTTCGAAGTTTCTAAGTTGTATAAAAAACGAGTTATGAGCTTTTTTGTTCCCTGTTCGAAGGCTTTCATCAACCCAAGTCATTATTTAGTGTGTCATCTCAACTCCCAAGAATTGTTGTATTGTTGAATATTTTTGCGTTTCGTCTGACTTTTTGAGGCTTTTCTCAAGTCAAATCTTAAAGTAACGTTTTTCCACAAGATTGGCTAAAAATAAATGGATTTGGCTGATCATTTTACTTTTAAACGGAACTTATGTAATTAATGGTTTATTATTATTATTTATGCTGATTGGACACTTGCTCACTATATCCAACCAACCAGCAGAAATATCGCCAGAATTTTTTCAAAAAGATTTCAGTAGCTGATGCATTTGACAGTTTTTTTCCACTGTCGCTGTTTTTGCGCCCAAAGACTACGTAATAATGTTTCTCAGCTTTCACCATATAAACAAAATATCGCCAATCAAAGATACTTAAAAAAAAAAAAAAAAAACTATGTAAAATAATTCAACAACTAAATTAGGCAAACCCATAAACCGCGCTAAAACTTCCATTAATTTTTCTTTTTGCACGATTTCAAACAATCGCCAAATTTTACTACTTATTTTGGAAACATTTCGGATGAAACCGTTTAGTGCCATTTTATTTTGACCAAAAGTATCTCAGCATCTGGCAACAATATTTCTATAATAAAAATTAGTAAAGAGGGGGAGTATTATCGAAAGTGTCCCAAAATGATTCTCGCAAATTTGGTAAGATTTTAAACCGCACCAAGTGCCCATAAAAATTGAAATTTCCCAAAATAACTAAAGCAAGTGTAAGGGGAACACGGGTGGCTATATTTTTTAAAATAGTTCGTACATCAATAGCTATACAGAGAAAGTTTTAGATTTAAAAAAAAAAGTACTAACGGATAAATCTTTCTAAACATGTAAAGTTTAATTTCATATTTTGGAAATTCTTCAAATTTGTATACACTTCGTGTTTTCGTTTCTAAATGAATACTATTTTGCTCTTTTTACTTACTGCTACTTTAGTTTTATGAGTAAGGAAGGAGCTAGATTTTAAATCACGTCAAAAAGGTGTGTTTTAAGTTCTTTCACTGAAAACAGAAAACAAATGCAAGTAACGATTGTTTCTCATAATTATTGCTGACCCAGGCAACGCCGGGTATTTTTGCTAGTTAAATATAAAATAAAAGCCCAAAATAAACCTCAACTTAAAAATAAAATAAATAAACTTGAGATAAACTGTTTAATTGGCTTAGGAAATTCAAATGAAGTTTCCTAATGATGGTTTATACATAAAATGAAAAGTTTTTTCCCCAAGTAGTGTTCAAAGACTTTTCAAGGATAAAATAAGCTTTTTCAAGAACTAGCTAGTTAGGACTATTTGAAAAGGTGAAATATTTTACCATAAGAAAATAATAATTGCTGAATCATTTCCAGTTTTCATAAAAATCTCAGCATCAAACAAAATCTTT
Source organism: Uloborus diversus (assembly GCF_026930045.1). NCBI lineage: Eukaryota > Metazoa > Arthropoda > Arachnida > Araneae > Uloboridae > Uloborus > Uloborus diversus. The sequence goes on from NC_072731.1 coordinate 53,274,973, forward strand.
TATAGCACACTATAAAAGCTTCAAAAGAAGCATGTAAATTAGAATCAGATTGACTACCACTGACTTAAAACAACAATAAAGATGTAATATTTAAAATAATAACGACTACTATAGTATAATTAATAGTTAAAAAAATGTTTCCTTCTTCATCTCTAAAATTTAATATCAGAAAAAAAGGAGAGGGACAGTTTTTAATGTTGATGTATTAATATAACAATGTAGGATTTTACTAAGAAAGAAATGCTTTGCAAAATTTTTAGGTAATAATAATGACTAAATTCTTTTACTACCTATCAATTAGAGGCTATGCATTTTATTTATAAGTAATACCAATTCAGTAAAAAACATACTATTTTACTTTTAAAAAACCACAAAAACAAATCGACCAGAGCCCCACGGGAGCTCGGGCCACGTCTGCCGTTAAGGATGCTGGTAAATTACTTTCTGATTACTGAAACTTATCAAAATACAATAGAAAACCAATTTAACAATTTCCAAGAAACTGGAAATTGCTATCGTTAAATCAAAGGTATCGTTAAATTGAGGAACATATACACATTCAATGTAAATAATCCGGACCAGTGAAATGTATCACTAAATTGAGGAAATTGTTAGATTCGGATATCGTTAAATCAAAATTATACTGTATTCAGGATCTAAAAATTTAAGATGCTCATTCAATGGAGAACCCCCTACTGCTTAAACATGGAATTTCCATATTGTTTAAAGCAGTGTACATTAAGGTGGAACAAAAAAAAAGTTCAAAGGGCCAGAACAGCTGGGTGTAAGAAAGTTATGCCCCTCCCCCCTCTAAAGTGTACATTTTTACACCCAGCTCTTTTGGTTCAATGAGTTTCATATTGTTAAAAAATGATAACCCAAAATTCATTTTTTTCTGTGTTTTGAATTTTTAATAGCTGTCAGAAGCAAAAGATATTGTTTGATTGTGCTAAAACTTTTCTTATTAGTTTCGATGGACGATTTTTGCCCATTTGACATGCGGCTCTTTGAACTTATTTTTCACTCCACTTTATTGTGCATACATTTTGATTCCAGGCTAACAATTCAATAGAACATGATAGGGGGAGGGGGGGGGGGGGTAGAATGTGAATCGACTTAGAAGCCTCAAATGAATTTTTTTCTAACTTTTCACTGAAGGAATTAGGGGGTCAAATTTTATATGAGTCACTCCCAGTCAAATATGTTATGTTTAAAATCTTAACACATGCATAACTTTACCTGATGAGCAGCAGCTTTTGCATCTTTATCTTCATTTATAATTACATTGCCCAAGGTATTCTTCTTTGAAGGAAGTTCAACAGGCTTAATAAGAAAACTAAATGAAAATAGATAAATTGAAAGATTTGACATAAAATTTGTATTCACAGTAACAAGTTTTAATGCTTAAAACATTTACATGACTTCCTAAAAAAGTTAATTTATTTTCTTGAGTAGTCTTTTAGTCTTTCTTATAACAAATAAATTATCAAAATCAATATAATACTAGAACTGCCACAAAAATATGCATTTCTGACAAATGTAGTTTCCTAAATGTAACAACTTAACAGACAGACCCAATCATTATAAATATAACTTGAGAGTTAAAGCATCAACCGAGCAACTTTATGACTTACAAAAATAAACTGTACAATAATTGATATGACACCTGCTGACATTAAAAAAAATAAATATTTTAAATTGGTGAGTTTTGATTTTTTTATTTAAAAAAAATAAAATGTGTGGCGAACATTCTTACTACATTTATTTTCTAAATAAAAATAACTACATAACTGAGACCTAAATTAAATAATTTTCAAATTAAATAATAAAAAACATCTGTCTGAAAGGAATTCATTCAAGATAACATATGAAAAAACAACATTAATTGAATAAATTTTTTTAAAAAAATCAAAAAGTGCTCACTTTGACAACGTTTTATAAGTAAAAAACAGAAGAAATATGCATAAGCAATTTTTATTGGAGTTCCACTGCACAACAAAGTTGCTCCAAGACAGCTTTAAACTTATGCAACTATTAACAAATTGCTATTGAACTAATTCTCATTACCAATGTGATACTATGGTAAGAAATGCATCTCTTTTGCTTCATTCAGGCTTAACTGATTTTAATTATATTTTTATTTTATATCCAAACAGGATAATTTTAATCACGTTATATGTATGGAGAGTGCTTAATAAATGGAAATAATATAAATCTGGTTCTAAATGCTTTATAAATTATTTTGCATTACAAAGCATACACATCACAAAGCTGAAAGTTACTATTTAAAATTGATCCAGGAAATGCAGAAATTCATGATCTTCTATGACTTCTATTTGATTTTCTCCCACTTCAAGTGTTTTTAAAATTTTACTTCTGTAAATTGTAGATTTCAAGTATGGGGCCGTCCATTAATCACGTGAGGCTCAGGGGGGGGGTCCAGAAAAAATCACGAAACATCACATAGGGGGAGGGAGGGTTGTAGTAATATATTTATTTTTCTGACAAACGCGCAATGCTCAATCGAAAAGCAACTTGTAGTGTGTGACTTTAATTCGCCGCCGCGTTGTTGCCAAACGAGCGAAGTGAAGTTCTCGATCACGAGCCGCAACAACTGCCCGCCTGACTCCATTATTCTGTTGTTTTGGCACTGAATACACACATAAATTGTTTAACCTCGTACGTTTGCATTAAAACAATGTCTAAACTATTTGATCCATATAAAGACATATTTGCAGAATATAAGATAGGAAAAAGACCTGGTGTAGCTCAAAAAGAATTTAATGAATTGTGGGCTAATGCAAAACAAAAATGTACTACAAAAGAAGAATTTATGAAGTGGGCGAATGATCTTTTACTAGAAAACCACCGAAACCACCAAGCAAAGAAGTCTTCCAATATTCTTTTATTGTTCTAATACTAAAAGAGTAAGTTAAAATGTGTATGTATTAACTATATCTTTTTATGAACATTGTTCGAATAATAAGAATTCACTTATATTTTTATTTGCAGTAGATGTTATTGTTAAATCTTACAGTTTTTCATAACATTGAGAAAATTAATATACTTATTCCATAAATAAAATATGCATAGCTTACCTACCTATCTTAAGTATTTAAATCCAAACATATTCTATTTATTTTAACGTATAAAAAGGTTATTAAATTAATCTCTTAGGTTTTTAAGTCATTAGGAATAATATTTTAAATTCCATTAGAAAGTGCTAAAAAGCAGAAAGTGATTAACTGAAGGTACCCATTGGCTGCTTTTCACCACTCGCAAGACTTTAAAAAAGTAGGTATTTTGACCCGACAGTCTACGAGGCATGGGTTTATTAAATTAACATTGTGACAGTTTTAAATGGGTGATTCTCCAAAATAATAACAATATTATGTCCCAGGAGCCTAACATATAGTCTTATTATAGTCTTTGTTGTTATTATTGTAGTCTTTCATTATTAGATGATACTTATAACTGTATTTTATAAATATTTAAAAAGAATAATAAGGTTTTTTGTAAGTACTAAAAACACGTGATATAGTGGGGGGGGGGGGTAGTCTTCAACCTCATCATGTATCACCAAGGGGGAAGAGAGTTAAAAAATGCCAAAAAAAAAAAAAAAAAAAAGAAAAACACATGATTAATAGATGACCCCTGTGGACGATTTAGCACTCAATGTATAAGGATATGCTGTCACAAGTTAAGAAACTTCAGTTGTACAGCAATAGCATTCTTCCACACATACAAATAAAAAGTGTTGTACTGTACTAACATTACTGAGTATGTGATTTATATTTTTAAAAAGAAAAAGAAAAGTAGGTCCTTGAGTCCAACATTTGTGTGTGTGGCTTATTCTCCACGATCTAGTCGATGCTAAATCAGGTCCAAGAGTTATGGATCGATAAGAAGTTGAACACTAAAAGCAGATTAGAGGAGAGGTACTCATATGACATTCCCAAACATGCAAGAAGGTGGGAAGGAGAGGCCTCAGCTGCAGCACATTTAGTGCAAGTTTGGAAGCTTTTTCTCTTCGCTGGTAAAAATAAGGTTCTTAGTATGCTCACTCTTGAGTCTAGTGATCTTCAACCTGGATAATTCTATCCATGCCAAGAACAAGGATGCTGCCTCGGGATTTTCAGAATACCAGGAGTGAAGTGGAGGCGTCTCAAACAGATTCCTATAGGACATCTTAAACTTTGAACATATCGCATATGATGTAAGATTCCTAGGAGAGATTAAAGGCCCAGAAGATCCCTCTTTGGCAAGAATATCAGTTGTCTCATTGTCCAGGATACCAATATGTGAGGATCTGGTGTGAAGGTGTGTGAGGTGTGAAGAAAAATCATGTGATGTTGTGAGAGTGCTTTTAAATTTTCCAGAATTGTCACTGAAGTATCATCTCTAACCCTTGTCCAATTTCTCAGGTGTTGAATGGTACTGCGGCTATCGGTTAAAACCTAGACATCTTCAAAGACATCTCCACGAACCAAAATCTTTAGTACCTTGTTAATAGCAATGAGTTCTGCTCTAAATTTTGAGCAGTAGTCTGGATTATGTACCCTGATTCTAATGGAATCAGATGGTAATTTAATTTAAGCACCACTACCAGAGGCATTTTGGTCTTTTCTACTGCTGTTTGTATAAGCCTGAACTGCCAAGGTTGGTATTTGATTTATGATTTCAAGGGCAAGCTGATAAAGGCAGTCAGGGATATCGTGAAGTTTGCTGATCTGTACACCAGACAAACTACACATCCAACATTTAAATAAGGTCGGCAAGAAATCAAATTTTTTTAAAATTATTTTTCTTTGAGCTAGGAAGGATCAATATTCAATAAAATTAGAAACAAATATTACCGTTGTTTTTTCCTTCTGGATGCTTTTATGCCAGGTCCGCCCCAGGATCCCCAGCCAGGTAAAAAAAGATTTATAGTTTCTGGTTTGTTTGCCCGTTCTGCGGACCTTTTATCTTCCCTGGAAAAGGAAAATTTAACTCATGATATGCAGGAACTTATCAGCATAAAATTTCGTCTAAATTATTCATTACTTTAAACAGTGCACAAAACTAAAATTTTTCAAATAAACATCAAGAAAACCAAGAATTAAATTAATATCTCAAACAAAACAAACTATTTTTTCATTTCACATCAGTTCATAAGAAAGAAAAGTAACTAAGTTTAAAAAATACTTGCAGCATTAAAATTTTCAAACGTAATTAATTAAAGTAAAACCCACAAGAAATATGAAGCTGTTGTATTTGAAAGGTAAAAATAATTCTAGTTTTCATAATATGCAAAAAGAGAAGAAATAAAAAAATTGTACTTGAATTCAGATATAAAGTCTTCATCAGCAAAGGCTTGTTGAATCGTTATCCTTTCTTCAGTCGTATCATCTAGATCTTCATCCCCAAAGGTAATATCATCAGGGACCAGTGAATTTAGGCATGTGACTTCTGAACTGAAGTCCATATCATCTTCAAGAACAATTGATTTAGCTTTTTTTGGTTGCTTGGCTAATTCATTTGATTCTTCCTAAAAAGTGTTGGACATTGATTATTTTTTGTTACACACAAGCTAAAAATTACTTTGTAAATTTGCAATAACATAACTTCCTATAATAATACAGTAATTAAGTGAAACTAGCACATATATCAAATAAATTCTAAAAAATAAGCAAACGTTATCAGAAACTACCCATGATTACGTTTTAAAACATCTGATTACATTTAACAACCCTTGAACAAAGCTGCAAATTTTACAATGGCTGTTTCAATATTAAATTAAATAATTAACAATTAAATTTAAAATAAATATACCTGACTTTTTACAAAAAATAGGGGAGGGGGACAAAATAGCATCCCTGACTCAAATAGAATAAAATAGGCTTTGCACTACAAAAAAGTTCTATTGATGTTAAGCAAAAAGAAAATTTACCAAACAAATTAATACAAATAAAAAGTCTTTAAAAATCAGAATAAAATAAATACAAAAGCTCCTTTAAACAATCAAAAAAACATAACAGGACTCACTTTGTTCTGTTCTGATGATCTCGGCTTTTTAAGTACAAGTCTATCGAGCAAGGCTGTAGCAGTATTATTTGTTTGGTCTTTCATTGCATGATTATCAAGAACGTGAGGAAATTCTTCTGTATCTAGAGAATCATGATATTCGTCATCTATTTGACTATATCAATGGAAAAAAAACATAGATAAAATGATACAGAATCAAATTAACAATGCATTTCACAGAATAAAACTTAGAGATTTTTGTACTAAGAGTATTAATACCGACACTGCTTCAAAGTGTTACATACAGTGAGGTTTGATTGATCATTAACTTATCTTTCATTCTTCTGCCATCTATTTCAACAGTTAATTCACAGTTCATTACTTAAAATTTAACAAAATAAGAAAATGATAACTGAAAACTCCCTACAGTTTTTGTATTTAGCTTGGAAATAAGATAGGTATTAAATATAGAAAGCAATCTTATAGAAAATACTTTACCACCAAATTAAAGTCAAGAGACAGCAAAATATGTTCTAAGAATAACTATTCTTATCATTTTTTTTTTAAAACTAAATACAACAATAATAAGATATAAGGAATTTTTAAACCAAAATCAAGCAACATGCTACTGTTTTGCGAAATCTGAATTCACATACAAAAAAAAAAAAAAAAAAAAAAAAAAAAAACACAGAAAATCATAGATTAAAGCTTTATTCTAAAGTGATCATCTTTGTATTTATAAGAATTTACTTCATACAATGTTGGATTTCGTGTGTGTTATTATGATTGCATTACTCAGTGACTAGTTCTTTCTTGACGAATACTAGAATACTGTGTACGATTACTATTTTATTACTTACATTGTATTTATTAGAAGATCTTTCTATTTATGCATTGCCACATCAAATGTCTTTCCTCCGTATAATCTGTGCTGGCATTCTGACTTATTTTTAACTTTCTCTTCTATTTTTATATTTATTTAATTAATTTCTTTTATTTTATTTATTTATTTTGTTGATAGGACAAGTGTAAACTGTACAATAACTCCATAGGGTCTGGTGGGGGAAAGTGGTCAATGGGGTAAAGTGGTCATACGTCAAATAAATGGCTATAGCTTGGAAATAAATGTTCGAATGAATGTGAAAATTTTACTTTAGAGTAAGGCAGTTAGAAACTACATTTTGAAAATAAAATTTTACAACTGGCAAAATTTTATTCGGTAAAAAAAAAAAATATTTTGCGTGAACATGAAAAATTTTAAAATTTAAACACCATTTTAAATATTTTTGGGAAATTTTGTTTGTTACAATTAGGAACAGATTGACTGTACAGGAAGCTTCCTACATGTCTCAAGAACTCTTACTCATTAGCAGTTAGCTGAATTTATTTTAGATAATTTTTTAGAACAATTTAAGTTAGATGGGGTAAAGTGGTCATAATATTAGGCTTAACGAATATTGTTCCTCTAATGTCACTTAATCTTTAGGTATTAGGCAGATACAAATTAAATATTAATTTTACTTAATACTTAATAGGTATTGTTTTTACAATAAATGGAGTTAAATATGCGAGTATAAGCGTATATATACGCATATATGCTCGTGTAGACATGTCCATAGACGTATTCACATACATGCACCAATAAATACGTATATGGGTATCTGCAAGTATTTTTCATCTATACAGCTATACATTCTACTATACACGTATATGCTCGCTTATACTTGTATATATAAGAACACTTATATATACGCATACGTACTCGAGTAGACATTTACATACAAGCATATGATATAAAAGTATACAGGGTGAGTTTACATTCCTGGGCAAATTATTAAAAGGTATTAGAGGAGAGAATAAGAAGTAAGAATCAACAAGGAACATATGGTCACAAACACAATGCTGACGCGCTACATGCACGCAAAGTGAGAAATTGATGGATGCAAAAAAAGTCACAAATTTATATATATATATATATATATATATATATATATATATATATATATAGGACTTAAGAAAGTTTTAAAGCGATTGATGAAATTTGCGGCCTTCAGCTGTAATACATGCGTTGCATTCACAGATCCCTCTCTGTTGCAATAACGAGACTTTTGAAACACTTTCATCAGTCGCTGCGTCTTTGTTGCGATGCGTGTATTAGAGCTGCTACAGACCGTAACTTTCAACAACTGCTCTAAATATTTCTTAAAAATTAAAACGTTAGGTAAACTTATCTTTGTGCAACATCTGCCTTGCTTTGCATCCATCAGTTTCTGTCTTTGTGTGCATATAGTGCGTCAGTGATTATAACTTTCTTATGATTCTTTGCTTCTTATCCTCCCCTCTCACACCCCTTTGATTTTTGCCCAAGAGCTTAGATTCACTCTGTAGGCCGACATGTATATAAGCGTATGTTATCGTGTATGCATAGATATACTGGTGTATACATGTAAATGTACGTATATACGTCTATACAGGTATATAATCGTGTTTACACGCATACATGTCTATATACTCGTGCTTCCATATTATATATACATGAGTAGACATGTACAAAGACGCACTGGATGTATCCACGAATTAACTCGTGTATACTCGTATATGTATGTATGTATGTACACTTATATATGCGTATATACGTCTACTATACAGTACTCAAGTATGCACATATTTTGGCGAGATACAAGTATATATGCGCATATGGTGTTCGTTTATACGCGTATATACATGTGACACGTATGTACTCATGTAGACAGACACGTATACACTCCTGTAGGTAATTACGTATACATGCTTATATACTCGTATATACACGCATATACTTGAGTAGGCACGTGAATGCATGTATCTGATGTATACATGTATCTACTCATATAGGAACGTGTTTACTCGTGTATAACACGACACGTATATATATTCATGTATGCATGCATCTACTCGTGAATATACCTGTAGCTATACAAACAACTGAAATATACAAGTATTACGGTTATTTATAATGGTTTTGCATCTATTTTTAACTATGACCACTTTACCCCATGCTATGACCACTTTCCCCCACCCCATGGGGTAAAGTGGTCATAAAAACATAGGGAAAAGAAAGTTCTATAAAACTACTAAAATCAATATTTTTCTTCCTAAAATTCACTGTACCGTGTTCTTTAATAATGCAATGTAAATTAACAACAAAAAAAGTTGAAGTGTTTAAAGAATATGTTGCATTTATTATCCACCTAAGTTGAAAACCTACGATTTTATGACCACTTTACCCCACCAGACCCTACATAATACAAGTTATGTGTGTGTAGTAAATTAGCATTTTATAGCACATTACATTTAAACTTACAACATAGACACAATATCATTATCAGTCTCATTGTATTTTCGACCAATCCTCAAATACTATGTATAATTGCTATTACCTACATTGTATTTATTAAAAAATCTTTTTATTTAATGCATTCTCATTTTTTATGCATTCCTACCACAAATATCTTCTTTCTCCAATATCTGTGAAGGCATTCTGACTTATTCTTAACTTTTCACTTAATTTTACTCATTTCATTTATTTATTTTGTTCTATTAATTAGTTTATTTCATTTATTCATTTTGTTGATAGGATAAGTGTAAACTACAATAACCAGTGTTGCCCCTCCCCCTTTGCCCAAGAGCAAGAGCATTCCCCAAAAAATACTCCTCTACAACCCCCCCCCCCCCAGGATGGGCACCCATGCAAGAACTCAACAGAAAATAAAAGTTCTGTATGCATAGTAAATTAGTATTTCATAGTACATTAAATTTGCACTTACAACATTGACTCAATGTCATTTCCATTATCACTCATAGTGCTTTCAACCAGTCCTCGATTATGCAGTAAAGACATGTCAGGCTCTTCATTTGCTGCTGTACTTGATTCTGTAATTTTCATTTTTAATTTTGCAACAGTATCCTCTGCACCTATTTTTTCTCTTAACTGACGTCCAGTAATAAGGTCTTCTTTCAAGGAACTGCGACTCTAAATTAATACAAAAGTCATAAAGTATGATGTAAATAACAAATAAATATCTTGTTCACCATCAGTAAAATAATGCATTACTAATAATAATGAATATATATATACGTAAACCACAATTTTTTTTTTTTTAAATAATATTGAGAAATTTTATACTTGATGTACAAGGGTTGGGCATGGGCAGCATAACTAACTTCTTTTCAAAACTTAATAAAACCCATTGTATGAATCAAGAAAATGTTTATTTATTTTTTACAATGTAGTAGCTTGTTTAAAGTTTTTTTTTTCTTAGTTTAGAAGATCAAATCTGGTAGGTGACATCTCCCATTCTCCATACATAGAGTAAGCCGATTTCTGACGTTTCTCATGAATCTTGCTAGCATAGCAAGCGTTACCTTGGCACTTTCTTCCTGAATATTGGCTTTCAGATATTGTAGGATCCGTGGACGGTTCACATAAGCACGGGACCCTACAAGATTTGAAAACAAACATCCAAGAAAAAATAGTCAACATAATGCTTGCTATGCTAGCGAGATTCATGACAAACGTCAGAAATCGGTTTACACAGTGTGTGGAGAATGGTAGACGTCATCCACCTGATTTGATCTTCAAAATTAAGTGAAACAAAACTTTAGATAAGCACCCAAATTATAAAAAACAAATAAAGATTTTATGATTTCATACAATGAGCTTTATTACGTTTTGAAAAAAGGAAGTTATGCTGCTCCACCCTGTATTTAAGATATATGGAAGAAACAGTTTTTGATACATTTTACAGAAATGATTGCTTGTAAAATAGTCATAGAATAAGAAAAAAGCTTTTAAACATTACAATCAGACAAAGATTTGTACAAAATATAATAGTAATAACTAAGCCTTTCAAACCAGAGTTGGTAAAAAAAATTTTTGAAAAAAAAAAAAAAAAAACGGGGTTTGTTTTGGTTTAAACCAGATTTTTTTTTTTTTTTTTTGGTTAAAAGCGAGTTTATTTGGTTTAAACACTATTTGTAAGAAATACATTTTTATTTTAGGAAAATCATGAAGATTTTATCAATTAATTGTTAAGGAATGTTTAATATTCATATTTGCACCTAATTTCTTCTTAATTAAATAAATAATTAAGATAAAAATCTTGTAATTTCATTTCTTCATACGTAGAGATTTCTATTGGAGAATATTGTTTGAAAATACAGAGAAATATTGAGAAGAATAACTAGCTTGAAATGAACAAAACTAACTTAGCAGAAACAGAACTCACAAAAAAAAAAAAGAGAGAAGACTTTAGATGTCCAATAAATGTTACCTACCAGGAATATGAATAAACTAAGTCAGAAAAACATGAGAAAAAAAGGGGGAGGGGGAATCATTAGAATTATTGAAAAAAGCAAAATGATAACTCAAAATGCTATAAGTATTTTGAATTCAAATTTTTTCACTGTTGAAAAACTTTAATATCATTACCTCTGGGTTGTACTTTGCACGTAACTTTTGCTGCTTAGCCCATTTTCCTGTGTTTCTATGTTTCAGTGTCATGCGTTCCTGAAATGAAAATAAATTTGACAAGTATTCTGCAAAATGTCAAAAATCCAAACTAATTGGGATCTCATAAGTAGTTTGAATTTTCAAAATGCTCAGATTTTTGAAAATAATCAAGAAAATACCGTTTAGGACAATAGTATGCCATTAAATGAATTAAAAGAGGTATTCAATATGTATGTATAATACAGTGCATAATGCTACAAAACGCTCTACTGTAATTCCAATTCTGCATTTATTTATTTTTTTAAAGAGTTATTAATATCTAATAAATTTCAGCATCTGTTATAAGTGATATGCGTTGATAATAATGTTTTAAAAATCTATATTTTTATTCATTTTTTTAAATTAATTATTTATTTTTTAACTTTAACTTTAAAGCTAAAAAATAGATAACTTAAAAATTAAATAATAATAAACTTAAAGTTAAGTAGAATAGTTTCAACTTTAACTTCAAAGTTAAAAATAAATGTATTTGAAACTTAAATGATGATGCAACAAATATTTTAGAATAAGTCTTGAATAGTAAGAAAAATTACGAAACAAAAACGAAGAATGATAAAAAAACAAAATGTAACATTTTAAACTTGCACATAACATTACATGAAAGATAATATAGGATGTAACATATTTTGAACATACCAATACACGTAGTTTATCAGCTTCTAAATATTTTTCAAGAGCTGCAGCAGCATCTGTTTTTTCCAATTCTTCAAATTCTTTCATCATTTTCTTTAGTTTTTCCCGTTTTAGAATTCTATGATACCTAAATGATTACAGAGATATTTTTCAATTTTACATTTACTTTGTTTTTGCAAATGCACAAAATTTATGCAGCAAAATGAAAAAGGTTATGCTTTGTAAAATAATCCAAACTATCCCTTCTACAATATAATTCAAGGTACCTTTTGCTTTTAATTTTATTCCGTTGTCTTGCCTTTGCTTCTTTGTATGATATTAAGGCTCTATGTTTCATCAATTCATTATGTCTCAGTTTTGCCTGAAAGAAAAAAATAAATGAAGAATTTAAAAGCAAAACGCAAATTAAACAATGTTATGAGTGCACAGATTTGCAAAAGATTACAAAACACATGTATCAAGGTTACAAGGAACACCCCCCTCCCCTTTTTTTGATGCAAAAAATGGGAGCATATGAAAAGACAACTCAACAAATACATTCGTTGGATGTCTTCTCTTTATACACTTATAACATAGAAACCTGTTTTCTAACAGTACATCATCTTCACCCAGGGTCGCAGAGAGCCAAAGCGGGCCCCTAGTCAGTTCCGTCACAGCTCCCCTCCCCCCCCCATAAAAAATTAAAAAAGGAAACAAAAAAGGAAGAAGAAAAGGAAAAAAAGGAGAGGAGGAAAAAAGGAAAAAAAAAAATCAAAACTGCTTACCAGAAAACAATTAACCTAATTTTAAGTGCTGCAACAGTAATTTTTACAAGCAATTACAATTTTAATTCAGTATTACTGCTATCTAATCAATTTAAGAGAAAAATAATATGACCCAGAAATTCGAACATCAAAACCTAATTTTTATACATCGAAACTATACACAAGCACAATATTGCACTTATTTCAAAGCAACCTTCCCTGTTTTTTGATTTGCGAAATGATTTATAACCTTATCGAAGTTCCAGTTTCTAAAAAAACTTGTTCTCCAGTGATAAAACTCCGAGACTAGTTGCCTGTTGCAATGTGCTTTAGGAGCGCTATTTGACAATCAATCTTAAAATAAGAGAGTTTGATGAACAGGTAATATTTTATCAATAATAAATCTTCGTTTATCATGTAAGATGAAAAACTAAGCTTTAATGCTATGTCTAACCTCTGAAGGCAATCCTTTTGAAGAATCTATGATCTTGCTTTCTTTTATCAACGATCAAAGTTATGAAAAGTTCATTTTTAAAAGTATAGCAGTTTATTTTAGAGTGATAAACAGGGAGATGTGCAAAAATTGAGACGGGCTCTCAATAGTGTAAACCTGCCCCTTACCTAAGTAATACTATTCGCAATTCTCAATTCAACATGCTCTAATGGATTTCTTATGATCGTTCTTTTTTGCTGAGGGGGGGGGGGGGCGAATCTATTATACATTAGGGAGGTCTAAAAACGGCCCTTTTTTAAAAATTTCTGATTTTTATTGGTCTTACCCTCTCATTTGGTTCTACTTATGTGAAAAAAATACTTATTTTGAAGTTTCAGCTCATAATTTTAACTTTTAGAGGTAGCTCAACAGTCTCAAAGTTCGGTTATTATTTGATTTTACGTAATAAATGCAAAAGGGAAGAAAAAGGCTGAAAAAAGCAATACAACAATTAGATTTAAACGACTATGGACATGTTTGTGCTAGTACCTACCAAACTATTTTTTGCTATCTGTATAAGCGCAACAATGTTTTTCGACACCCTGCAACAAGAATTCGAAATTTATCTTCAATGGTTATTGTTTTTTCATTAAAATCTTTTATAATGTTTATTTTGTGTTTAAGAATAGTTTTTCTATTGAAAGAGCAACACCCCTCCCCACATTGCCAAAGACAACCCAAAATCCAAAAACTCCAATTTCGAAAATGTTTCGATAAAGACCCCCAAATTCCCTAACTCTTAACTCACTCAAAAATAGCCAAAATAGCATTTCAATGCTTGAGCATAGAGACATTTTCGGGGAGGGGGAGGCTCCCCCCCCCCCTCGAACTCTTTCCCCTAAGTTCCCTTGACTTGAATTTGTGGTTCCCTGTTTTCATCACCGAAGATTTCAGATATTAATTTCTAAAATTTATCGAGAGGGAACCTTCAAATTCCCTCTTCTTAAGTCCCCCAAAGATTACCTAAAGCAGAGTTCTGAATACTTCAGCTTTCAATGGGGAGGGGGACCCTGAACTCCATCCTCTATGTTCATTAAAGATGGTCTAAAGTTGCACTTTTAAGACTCCAGTTTTGGAATTTTGATTTAAGGGGGATCCCCCCCCCCCTTCCTTCTCGACATTGCCAAAGACAGCCTATAAGTTTTTGGACTTCAATTACAAACATTTTTTGTGAGAGGGTTTTAAATACCCTTTCTCTGAAGTCATTTTAGTAGAGCCTTAAATAGATATTAATGCATCAGCTAAAAAACATTTTTAGGTTAGAAAAACGAAACCATCCCTCATAAATTTACCAAAGATTGCCAAGATTAGTGCTTTTAAGACTTCAGTTTTCGAGATTTTTTTAAAACCTCACCCTCCCCAAACCACGTCTAGCTTCAAAAATGGCTTAAAATTAAGTTTTTTGATTTTTTATTTTGGAGCCCTTGAGTAGTCCCCCCCCCCCCTCCCAGATTCTCCAAAATATAAATGTGTTAAGACTAGAGATGTACCGAGTAGCCGAGTACCGAGTACTCGGTCTTTCACTACTCGGCCGAGTACCGAGTTACCGACACACATGTGATGAATTTTGAACTTATTGGAATAGTAGTATAGACCTCCTTGTCCATATAATAGCTTTTAAAACTAAATTCCTGCTGAAATTTAATTACGCATTATATAAACAATTTTGTTTGTTTGTGTCAAAAATTCTACAAAAAAATTATTTTTAAAATTTAAAATAAATAAATAAAAGGTATGATTAATCAAGTTGGAATTAAAACAAATTACAGTGAAATCCCTCTAATGCGGACACTAACAGGACAATTTTTTTTGTCCTCAATAGAGAGGTGTCCTCAGGAGATAGGTTTAATAATGTTATTTGCATTGGAACTGGAGAATTAAAAATTGTCCACATAACAGGGGTGTCCGCCTTTGAAAGGCGTCCGTTAGGAGGGGTTTCACTGTATGCCAACCAATTATAGTTCTAGTCCGCCAAACATAAATAATTCTTAAAAGCAGATAAAACAAATGTGCAGGAACACTGTAGACACGTGTTTCTGACCCCCCCCCCCCCCTTACAAGGAACGTCTTTTTCAGGGCATAACATGTGAGCTAAAGAATGTAAAGACATACGACAAAAAAATCCAACTTTTGTCGGATGCCTTTAAATCCACGAGCTCCCATTTTGTGCACTGAAAAAGAAATTCCTTGTAACGCCAAAACATCTGTCTGCAGTGTTCCTGCACTGTGCTTTTAACGTTGTTTTATTTTCTTTTATTTTTTAAGCAAAGGTATTTTTGTATTTTTTATAACTAATTTTTGTTTGTAGCAAAAATCCATTTTTAATGTAAAAATTCCATATTTTCTATACTTACCTTTTTTGCATAATATTTAATAAATAAGTTTTATTAACTTTGGGGACATTAAAATAAAGATTTATTCCATTGAAGCATTACAAACTTCATTTTTCTCAAAATTTAAATTTGACTTATAAATTTTAATTGTAAATGATTGCAGAATATAATGCTTGCGCTTTTTTCTATAAATTTTAGTATCTGTCTTTGACAATACTCAATTTTTTGCTACTACTCGGTATTGGCCGAGTAGGCCGCGTACCGAGTAGTTACCGAGTACTCGGTACGTCTCTAGTTAAGACTTTAGTATTGTGGGTTAATTTGCAGACTTACCCTCTTTGCAAGAACAGTGTTTTTTCGCAAACTTCGTTATTTTTCTCGTTTCTTTTCTCCCCCCCCCCATTTCCATTCTAGCGAGTGTTGATTGAAAGTCATTGGAATTTAGTAATTCTTCAAGTCTTAGAATATTTTACCAGAAACAAGTCAAAGGTGCAGTAACAGTTGCCCATCGGTGTTTCAAACCAGCTTGAAATTTGCCTCTGATTCTTTCCAGAATTCCCATTTTCATTAAAATCTTCAAAATCCCTGATAGTTCTTATTTTACCAGGTATGTGGGTGCCCTTCGATGTGGCGTGAGCATTTCATCCCGTCAGCAATCACACTCAATCAGTGATTCAGATCCAACTCTAAGACAATTTCAGAGGGCACATAATTTTCATTTATGCCTCTTAAGTTTGCAAAAAAAAGAGAGAGAAAAACGAAAGGATGATTGAAAATAGCAAGTAAAAAATAAAGACGATCAATTTGAAAAATTAGCGAGAATAGCGAGCAACTCTGTGGTCTGTAATGCAGTGAGTTGGAAATAACAGAGCTACCTAAAAAAACGTCAAATGGGGTAAGTCTGAAAGCCACTCCTCCAAAAGCACGTTACAAACAAAACAAGCCCATGGCAGAAAATCAAGAGAATGTCGATGTAAATTCATGGTTACGCAGAGGTCCAGTTATTAAAGCATATTTTTCAAACATTCAATTTTTCTTTCTTTAGTTAAAACTGAAGGAAAGTCATCAAATTTCTCTAAGTCCCGACCGCCGTCTTCGAAATTTTGTACAAGACGGAAATCCGTCCTGAGACGGAAGGTCTTGCACCCATGGTGTGCTATAAAAAATATAGTGAGCTCAAATTTATAAAAATAAATGAGTGTATTAACAGCCAATTGTACTTTAAGCTCCTAAAATTTCAGGGTTCCAGGGTGATAATTTTTTTCTGCAAACTTTGGCTAAAGATGGCAATTTGTCACAAAAAGCTATCCTCCATTTTCGTTCATTTTTTGGGAAGATTTTAGATCCTCAGGATTTGAGTCTGGGAAGCTGAAAATTTGCATGGGTTAGTTTCAAAGGCATCTCTACACCGCTATAAAATTTCATCCAAATCGGAGATGATCGAGTGGGGACAATTTGAAAAATTAGGTCAGTTGACGTGGAAACAGGGTTCATACTCAATTTGGAAAAAAAATTTCCATGACTTTTTCATGACTTCATAAAAATTTTCATGACCTTGTTACACGAAGAGAATAGTACTATTAAATGCCAAACTTGCCAATTTTTGGAAATGGACTTTCGAAAAACTTTTATGTGAGTGCCACTACCTCATTGGAGGCTACTCATTGGAGCGCACTTATTTGTGACTGAAAAAATATCAGTGCACTGCAGAAACTAATAAATTATTTTATTCTTATTTGCCTTCATCATATCAATTCAAGTAAAGTAAAAATGCAATACATTGATGTTCAACTGTCTAAAAAATATTTAATAAATAGGGCAGAATAATAATGAATGGGACAAAATTTGAATAGGTCATTACAAAGTTACTAATAATAAATTTACTTCATAAAAACATTGCACTTTTGTGTCAATAGTGCATCTACTCAATCAATATAACTGAACAATATACTATATTCGTTCATTAAAGTAAAGTAACGTTTTTCAATTTTTTTATTTTTCTAAATCAGATATTTCAGCTGGCCACAAGGGGATTAGTTTTGCGAGCTGTATGTTGGGCACCACTTTTTTAGAGTACTAGAATTCCCCTATTTCTATGTTCTATTGCCTGACTAAAATTTTTACTTTCTAAAGCCTTCAACATATTAAGATAAACTCAGGTAAATTTAATAATGAATTTTTTACAAGTAGTTGAAACGACCTCGGGTGCAATTGAATTAAATTTTTTGTGGGGGCATGGCAAAATCATGAAAGTGCAAATCCACTACTGCAGAATATAAAATATAAAAAGTGCAGAAAATAATGGTGAATTCAAAATTAATGATGTCCTAGTAGTAAAATCACATTACGAAAAACGGCGAGCGGCTGTTACAGAAGCTG
The DNA here is from genome assembly GCF_026930045.1 of Uloborus diversus. Lineage (NCBI taxonomy): Eukaryota > Metazoa > Arthropoda > Arachnida > Araneae > Uloboridae > Uloborus > Uloborus diversus. Next base: position 53,293,111 of record NC_072731.1, read on the forward strand.
ATGAAATTTGATTCCAAAACTCGGACTTGTTTCTGAGATTGTTCAAGTTATATGCAATATTACTAAACCACTCAATATTTCTAGTGTCCTTTTAGATACTGTTACTTTCTTACTACTCAAAACTTTCATGACTTTAAATAAATTGTCATGACTTTTAATGAAAATATTAATTTTCCATGACTTTTCCAGGTCTGAAATTTGTCTATGTTTTTCTATGACTTTCCAGAATTTCCATGATCCGTGCAAACCCTGGGAATAACTCATCAGCATTTTTTTATGAGCAAATGGAAGTATCAAAAAATACCCTTCTTACCCCCTGGGCATAAAAATTAGAGAATTAAATTTTAAAAAAAAAATACTTGTTAAAATTTCAAGCAGGTAATAAAATTTTTGTGAATTTTAGTTGCTTTTTCAGTTAAATAATCAACTTAAAAAAAAAAAAAAAGATTGCAAAATAGTTGTTTTCAGCTATATTTCGGCTAAAATAGTCGACTTTGCATAAAATAGAAACTTTTTTCGCATTTTTAGTCACCAGCGGCAGCCCCGTCAACACAGGTAACTTGAAGTATCATAAAAGAGACAATATTTTAATGACACAATTCATAAGCCATTTTAAAATGCTTACTTCTTCCAAGCTCATGGCTTGAAGAGCTTTCTCTTCAGCAGGGGTCAATTCCTTAGTTTTCACTAAAGCATTGTCACTTGTCTTCAAAAGTTCAGAAACAGCTTCTTGGACTGGATGCTTTGTCTAAATGAGAAAAAGAAGATTGTAAGAAATATTTTTACTCCTTTATTACCATTTAATTATTTCAACAATCTGAATAAATTTCCTACATAATTGCTAAATAATAGTGCTGCCTCAGAGCTGCAGTAAAACATCTAAAAGCAACTCAGCTATTGTTAAAATATAGATGGGTTGCTTTTAGATGTCTCAATTGCTCTGAGCCAATGATAGGACCCAATAACAAATAAAAAGCTAGTGTGTTTCATAAACAAAAATGCTACTTTCAAACTAAATCAATCTGTCTCTGTGTGGTGACTGTAGCAGAATAGTCCCAACGTAGTCCATGCGTGTCGTAAAAGGTGACTAAAATGGACACCCAATCTAAGGTGTGAGCCACCGTGCTGATGGATGGATGGCATCTGGTTTGTATAATGTCTAAATGGTTTCCTCGAGGAACCGGGCGAAACCTTGTTGTAATTTGCCTTGCATTCGTACAGGGTGGTTGTACAGGTGTTACCTTTTACCACCGCCCAGTTCCCAGCTCTTTTGGAGCTAGATACTGGCTTGAAGGAGAGAACCAGCAACCTTGCTGCTGGAGGAGGTGAAGGGTGCAGGTCTGCAACCCACCGACTGGTGAGGGGGCATATCTGCAACCCACCAACACTGTATTAAGGGGGTAGGGGGTGCTGATTTATGCACAAAAATGCAACAGGCGCAGGCAGGACAGTAGATGCTGTTACAAAAGGCGAAAGCCACTGAGCCAGCCATTCCCAAGAAGGTAGAAGAAACCAAACATCTTAGATTGGAGGTTTCAACTCCTTCCCATGCACAAACTGCTGCATCTTCAAGATTAAAGACTGTTCAACCACAGTCCTATGCTCAAGCAGTGCGTATGTTTGAGATGGCTGTTGTGAGAGAAACATTCTCGTCGAAGAGGTTATCTCATGATGACATTGAACAAATTTAACTTGTCTTTCTAAGGACGACAGACCTGATTCTTCCTGAAGATCAAATGCCAGAAATGCAATAGGCTTCTTAGCAAAAATAGTATTAGGAAGGCTTTTGGTCTTCTTACTGAACTTTACACCTTAAAGCAGCACCTTGCTATAATGGGTGTCAGTAATTCAATTTGTAGAGGTTACCTCTTTAAGGAGGAAACTATTACTCACACCCTGTGTGATTGTGAAGTGTTTTCTGCCTATAGGTTTGAACATCTTGGTAATAATTTGCTTGAACCATGCAAGATTCCTGATATTCCTATTAGTTATTTGCTGAATTCTGCTTCAGCTACTGGTCTGTTTTAAGACTTCTGTTTGGGAACTAGTACAATAAACCTCTGGTCGCAGTGCTTGATTTGGTTGAGCCCCCCCCCCCCCCTTCATTCATTTCATTTCATTTCATTTCAAATCAATCTGTCAACATATTAAAGATAACCTTACCACAAAACTTTCAGATGCTTCCTCAATATTCTCAAGACGAAGTTCAGGCTTCTTCAATGGATATGTAATTTGAGTTGCCTAAAATAAAATTTAAGAGGATAAAAGAAAACATGAAATTAAAATAATCACTTGCAAAGGCTTTTTTAAGTAGTGAAAATACAGCATTTTGGTAACGTAAAAAAAATTAAATTTTTTTAATCTCCCACTTCTACCTCCAAAAAAAAAAAAAAACTAAGATACATAGAAAAATGTATAATTAAAAAGTTCATTTTATAAATGCTAAAATAATAACAAAAATATGGATCAGAACAAATTACATGCACTTACCGCTCGATTTCCTCGAACCACAGAATCCCACTTGGAAACCTCATTGCACACTTTTTCATATGCAACAGTCCTTTTAATCTGAGGAAGAAGTACAAAACATTATTTAACAAAAATTGGCTAAAAAACAATAAGTTAAAGGAAATGAAACTGTACCTTTTCCAACTGAGGTTTGCTAAGAGGGACGGACAAACTTCTTAATTTTTTTGCACTTTCAAGTTGCTTCTTCACTAGCACTTGTCCAGCAAGCTTTTGAGATGTTTTAATAAGTTCATCCAGTTTGACTTTTTCTTTTCCAACTAAATAGGAAATGCATCTCAAATGAATGTACTTTGTATAAAATAGCAGTATTCAAAACAGTTGCACTGAAAATTGACTGTGTGTAGAGCATATTAAAAGCACATACAAAACGATCAAAACTAAAACAATGTACCCCTTTAGGAAGGATACTTTAATGTATTTTAAACATGACATAAAACTTCTGTTTTATTCAGTTTAACAGCAAATTGAATCAATTTAATTAAAACTCAGACAGTTCAGGGTTGCTTATGATTATGATTTGCAGATTAAAAATTGATTATTGAATAATCTTAGCTGAGTCTCAAAATTTGAAAGCAAAAAATTAGGAACTTAAAACAACTCCACTTAGTTGTGTGTTTCGAGATAAATAATAAGCAGAACTCAAAGCTCATTAAGAAATTTAAAACTATTCGACAAGTTTATGATTTTTTAATTTAGTCAACTGTCAATACCAGAACATTTTTTTGAACAGAATATTGAAAAGCATTGAATCTAGCAGTAAAGAATTTTGGCGCAACAACAAAAGAGCTCTGCAGCACGAGCCTCTAAGGTCACCTTCTGCTATACATTTTCTACGCTTTGAACCTCATCTTTGTTGTATACAGTAGCTGAAATAGTTATTCGTATCAGCTAAGCTTGTTCTGGAATCTGAACTGAGTTCGTCTTTGTGGTCGACTGAATGGTGTGACCAGAGTTTCTTTTGAGGAAGGGGAGGTTATAAAATTCCCTACATTTATAATAGTGAAAACTAGGATTGCCAATATGATTAAAAACCAAGTGTTCTAGGGGTACCTCAAAACAACTCCCTGGTTGCACCTTAGACAGGATTTGGCTATTTTTCATTGTTGTTAAGCACTGGAAAATTTTTGAATTCCTTCCTGGTTATAAAACATTTTCAAAGAAGCAATATATTACCTTCAGTTAAATTAAACTCTGAAATATCAAGAGCTGGTTCATATCTCTGTAACAAAATTCCCCTGTAAAAATAAAACACACTTAAATTTTTCAGTAAATTGTTTTTTTAGAATCATTTGTACATCAGCTTGCAATCAAAATTACAAACTTAAAAATCAATGCACTAATCAGTAGCAAAAGGGATAAGAACTGAAGTATCATTCATACAAAACTGATAAACCATTGATCACTGGGATAAGAACTTCAACCATTAGAAAAAGTGAATGTAATATCAGAATGGGAGTGAAAGTTACCAAAAATTTCAAGACTTTTTTTTTTCTTTTTTTCCAAATCGAAAGATGTCTCCTAAATTTAGTATTAAAGAATGTAGAAGGATGAAATACAGCACAATTAATATTCTCTCTATTTAAACATATTTAGCAGAAAAGAAGTTTTAATTTTTTTAAGTATCTAAATACATTGAACAATTATGACAATTTTTTAAGAAAGAAATAAATTAACTTTTAAGAACGACTAAAGATAATGATTAAACTGTGACTTTTAAGAATGATAAAAGAGTAAAATTGTACAAATAAATAACCGAAGAGAAAAGATTTCTAGTATCATAAAAGTTAATTTAATTACAACATTTTATTTTATCTAGGAACAAGGGTATTTCTTTATCCACCATAGCTACTCTTTTTAAAAAAAAGGAAAAATAGTTGCCGAAAAAAGTAAAGCAGAAAGCATACGATAGAGACTGAAAGGTACCACTGGTGCCGATGTTGACCTAATTTTTATTGCAAAAAGGTGTACCTAATGCTAATAGTAATGAAAATATCTTTTTGCAGTATGTAAATACATGTTCAAATTTCATTCATATTAATAATTAGGCAATTTAAAGTTAATAAAAGATTAAATTACTTATTAGTAAATTATCAAGTTAGTTTAATTTTTATTTAAATAAAACTCGATATATTGTATGCACAAGGTTGAAATTTTCCAACCTGTCTACAACAATTTTTATTTTAAGCCCTAACAGTATCGTTGTAGACAGGATTTACTGCATATTATCAGGTGACATTAATCAACAGAATTGCGCCAAATTTCATCATGTTGAGAATAATTAGGAGAAACTTACTTCTGAAATGTTTTCTTCCCTTTAGAACTATTGCCTGTTTCATCTGCTTCAATGTTACTTTGATCATGCTAAATAAAATAACAAAAAAACTTGAATTAAAAAAAAAATACACAATAGCTGTAAGCAAAAAACACCATTTCACCACATAAACCATAATATATCTCTATTTTTCAGTAAGAGCGCACAAAAACATCAAAACAAAAACTAATTTTGAAATGTTACTCATAATGAAAAGCAAGTTTACATGCTGAACAAATTTTGCATTTGACTTTCTTATAAATGAAGCAGGAAACTGAATAAAGACATAGATATCATGAAATAATATAAGGGCATATCCATGAAACTAGGGACATTGCAGTAAATAAAAAACTTCATTGTATCAGTAATTTTTTTTTTACATAGTAAAAAAGATTATTTTCATAAAACTATGCAAAAAAGTTAAACACATTTTTCATAAGTTTTATAGGCAAATTTTAACAACACTCTTCAGTGCCCATGTATCGTTGCATTAGTGGTTCTAAAAGTTAATCTTTTTTTTTTTTCACTTAGAAAAGTAATTGCTATGTCTACAATCTTATTTTTTATTGAAATTGGGTTTATCTAGGAAGAGATTAGACTAACAAAGAAACTATGTTAATTGTTTTGTAGCAATTGTTTTTAAACTCGGCCTCATACTAATGTAACATCAGTCACGAAATTGTATAAAAGTTTGCATTGCTTAAACAAAAACAAACCCAGGTTTATAAAAAGTCATATTATCTTCATTTATGATGATATCTTTAATATTAATCCCTTAAATATTTAGAAAAAGTTGAATTTAATTATTTAAAACTGATTGCAAATATGTAACATCAGTCACATTTCTTTTTTTGTTAATAAACCTCAAACAAATTGCACAAATAGCATTTACTGCTGCAGAAAGGCAAAAAAAGAGCCGATATAAATTAAGAAAAAAAGGAAAATATGAAACTTACAAAAAGTAAAAGTAGAAGCTGAAAAGAGCGGATGTTAAAACATAAATAAAATAATTTTAGAAAAACGTAGCATAATTACCAAAGTTAGTTTAGAATAAAATTAAAAAGAGAAATTAGGTGAAGAAATAGAACAAGTATGGAATAAATTTAAAGTATTGAAGTCCCAGGTTTAAATTAGCAGTGTATTGCCCCTCTTTAAAATAATGAAACCTTCGTAAAATCTGTTAGTTATTCAAAGCGCTCTATGTTATATCCACACAAAAGAAAACTGTGGCTGTAAAAAAATTTCGGGCATGAAATTTGATAACAGATACTCCTAGTTTTACATGTATTACATTTGAATAAAAGTACTACATCATCGATACAGAAATATTTCTAAATGTCACAGCTTCATGCAAATTTCAGAGCTATCACAATGAATCCGACTCGCAGTCATGTTATAAAGAGTTTTATTTATTTGAGTAATACTTCTTTTTTTAATTCAGAAGCTGTATTAGGTGTTTAGCAACAACCTTTTTTTACAGTAAAGGAGGGAATCACTTCCAGCAGAACATGTTCCAAAATTGTTGATTGCAACTGGAGAACGGGTTCTTGAAAAATATGCCAAACAATTGCATCACGAGAAATTAAGATGCATTGAAATTGAAAACTAGGAGTATTTAGTAACTGTCAAGATTCAAGCAGTAAAACATTGGAAATAGCTTGTCAATAGGATGAAATTCATTATTCACATGAGAAAGGAATAAAATATTTAGCGCACTAGATGTAGCACTAGATGGGCAAGCGGACTTTTTATTTTATGAAATACATCAAATACATAACTTTTAAAACTTTGCAAATGAACTTCTTTAGTATTTTAAATACAATTTTATAATTTTAAATGCTAATTTTGTTTTCAAGGAGAAATAAATTATAATTGCAGCAATTCATTGTAAATGTAACATCAGTCACAAAATCTTTGTATCATCAGTCACGGGTGTTAAATAATTTTTATACTTTTAGTTTTTAAGTTATTTCAATAAAACAAAGTGTTTTCATCAAGTCTAAAATCTCTATTTTAAGGGAAAGAAATCTGTTTAGGTTTTACGTTAATAGTTTGAAGAGAATTTCAAATTATATAAAAGTCACTTTTCTCAATGTCTCTTCTGCGTAGCAGTCACGTTTTTTTATTCCTCTTTTTTATAAAAAAAATATTTTTCTCAAGTCTGAAAACAAGTGTGGGGGCAGTGATGTACCATACTATGATATTTCAGATCAATTTCAGGAGAAACAAAATTTAATTTCAAGACTGCTGAATTTATAAGTTAAAAACAAAGTCAAATTGTAACGTCAGTCACCGTGGACAGACCCATAGATATTAGTGTCAAAGGTATTGTTCTAAAAAAACAAGATGTGGATGCATTATACTGTACAAATCATTTTAGTTTATTTCAACTTACTAAATCCTGCTGTTACATTAAATTATTCTTATAGAACTAGATGCTTATAACTGAAAATTCAATGAAAACTACCAGAAAAATTCCAAAATTAAAATGGGGAGTTTTGCATTTTTTACTCTTTGTACTGAGTTTTATCCTTAGAGCAGGAATCAAAATGGAGGGAGCAAGTCCATTCATTGGCTAAGCAAAAGCTTGGGCAAAGAGCTCAAGTCACTTGACTGAACAACGACAAATGGTTAATGACTGAAACTAGCGAAAACAACCTGATTTCTTCCACAATGCTTATTTTTAAATTCTATCAAGTGACTAGGACTCGACCGATGCATCGGCGGCCGATGCTAACTTGGATTAAACATCGGCCCATCGGCCTTAAAAAACATCGAAAAGCCGATGGAATTGGCTGATGTTTTTGAAAAAAAATGACCTTTGCTGTTTTACTTTTTAATATAAAGTAAAGGGAATTATTGTTTTCATACAAATTTTTTTACTTGAATTTCATTATGAATTTCTATTTTAGTCACCTCTGAAAGAATTTTTAATACTGCATTCAGGTACAAACAAGTTAATTATTGCGTTGTTTTTTGCAGCTGGATGCACGTATGTATCTCTCATAAGTCATAACTCAAATATAGTAAGCTGGTGAAGGTTAAAATTTCGTATGTGGGGTGTGAGTACGTTCCAGTTGTGCACTTCCCTTTTTGTTTTCAATCGGGTGTTCTAAAAAGCCTATTTACTCATTTTTTGTGGCTATCAATTACTTATTTCAATGCAAAACTAATATAGCGTCTTAGACTGATCATTTGGTGACATATTGCCGAATTGAAGACCAACTAGGAAACAAATAGGAGAGGGTGGTCCAAAGCGGGTAAGTTTTCGAAGAACGCTCGAAAGTTGTAGTTTTTGGATTTTTATTGCAACAATTTCGTTTTTATTTCCTAGCAGGGCTCTTGAAATTCAAAATAAAAAGTGATTTTTGTATTATTTCAAACCCAATATTTTATTTATTATCAATTTTTCCAAACATTGGAAAAACCCGCTTTGCCCTACCAGGGAGCTCAAAGGCGGGTAAGCTTAACTAATTGTGGTTTGGCACATTTGCCAATCAAATATGAAGTTACTAGCAAAATACCCGGCGTTGCCTGGGTCAGTAATAATTGTGAGAAACAATCGCTATTTTCTCCCCGGTTGTTTTAACTGAAAGAACTCAAAACACACCGCTTTGACGTGATTGAAAATTGAGCTTCTTCCTCACCCATAAAAGCAAAACAGTAATAAGTATAAAGAGCGAAATAGTAATCAGAAACAAAAGCGGGTCATTCCATGTGAAATGAGCAAATCAGCTGTGGCTGACATGTGACACATTTCAATGAAAATTTTTATTTAGGTAAACCATGCATATCTATGAGGGAATACAAAGTATGAAAGTTTAAAAACTGTTTGTTGCATTGTTATTGAAATTAGAAGTTGATGCTTACGCTAAGCCTAAATTTTCAGAGTTCATTGCTGCCAGTTTGTGACTCAATAACTCCATAAGTTATAAACGTACACTTAAAAAAATAAATATTTCCGCATTCTATAAACAAATCTCTATTGAGAAAGACCAAAGTAAAATTTACTCGGATCTTTCTTGAATCTGAGTTATTAACAAAGATTGAAATTTTGCCAATTTACTTCAGATTTTGAATCACTCTTCTAGCTCTTTTAATAAAAAAATAACAATAAAAGTGATTCAGATTGAAAAACTATCTATAACTAACTATCTGCTCTAATTTAGCAACTGTTTATGAATTTCTTGATGACGAAGCTGTACTTAAAAAATCGAAAATTTCCAAAATTTCATTTTGCCCTCTATTTCGGATGTTTTTTTGAAAATGAGGGAATGCTCTAAATTTACTCAATTTTTTTTTACATAATATATTGAAGTGTCTTTCAGATGCTACTAAATTTTAATCATTGGTATCAGCGTATTTTTGGTACTAGAGTAACTTGAACTAAGGTAAAATTTCATTTTTTTACTTCTTTTTATTTTGTAAGTTTAGCAAAACTAACCATTTCTTTTGTGTTTCATTTTCTCAAAAGCATGTTTATGAAGTACATGCTGAAATGTACATTTTTTTAAATTGAAATAAATGTCAATTTTACTCGCTTTTGTATCATTTAGTCGTTTATCTAGTTCTTTGAATTATCGTAATTTCACATAAGGGTCAATCCATACAGGTTCCACACAGTATAAACTACTCATTCATGTCCAAATATTTCTAAATTATCAATTTAAAATAATTATTTTGAAAATTACAATATGTTTTTTCAGTATAATGTATTATATAGGGCACAATATACGTAATTTAAGAAGGTGCCATGAAGTTTTTACACTTTTATTTCTGTTTTAGTGTGTGAATTGACTAGCGAAATTGCTTAATTTCAAAGACCTGTAAACTTTTTACAAACCAAATAAAAAAAAAAACAATATGTATAACATGTATAGTACTTGAATGGAATATTCAATAGGCCAGGAAATTTTATTTTTAATTCAATCCCCTTTTGGTTTATAGGGGTCTAAAAATGTCATTTTTGTCATTTTTCCGAATTTTGAGGGGCCGTAATCTATAAAGGGCACACAAACACACAGCAACAGTTACATATTCTTTTTAGCATGGTTCCGTTCCAGTGATTAGTTTTTAACGTATTTTATTTTGTGTTTCCGTCCCCTAGGTTAGTTATCCCCCTTTGAAATGAGTAAAATTTTTACATTTGGTCTTGAACTTTAACCTGTTGCCATTATTTTAATTATTAACGTATAGCTACGTAACTCAGCATGTAAGACTATCAACTTATGCACTTTAACATCAAAGCATTAATTTAACTGTCATAAATGTAATTCAAATAGATTTTGGCGAAAATGCAAAGGTCCAAAAATCCCATTTTTGACTACGAAAATCACTTTTGATGACCTCCAAAAAATCAAAGTTGAGAGAAGAAATAAAAGAGGTTTTAAACATCTTTCATATGCAGCTTTTAGGGATATGAATTTCAAAAAAATTAAAAATTTTCGAGCGCAACCATTTGTCGAACCTGCATGGATTGACCCATAAAACAGAAAGAAAATGCTATTTTTCTGAATTTTATTTTATGTTTGGAAATCAAAAACCAATTTCGAGTTTCTTCAAGCAAATAATAGAAACACAGCCCTATATTCTTGAAAAATTTTAAAGTTGTCTGAATTTTCCCTCATTTGAATTTTTGTGTGTACGTGAAGGGGAAAATCATCATTTTACAAAATGTCACTATGTTTAAAACTGATTTTGAAGTCAAATGAGTTAAAATACAACTTCAAAAGTAAGGTATTTCTTTTATGATACTTAGCACATTATTGGGTATTAATTTCATCAAAGCTAATGCATTCCTTAAAGATTGAGATTAAAAAATAAAATGCTTAATTATGAGAAAATTGAAATATTTTCAGTTTTTGAAACTCGGTTAAAAGTTAACTATAATAACTTTGAAAATTTTACTGATATCAGATTGATTACCCTACTCCATAGATTGCAAAAACATATAACTTTTATGTTTTCATTAAATAGTTAATAAGACACAAGCCTTCAAAGTGCAACATTTAGCATCTATGAGAATGCTGTTCAATTTGACCAATTTTCAATCGCATGTAACTATTTAAATAAAAAATTTTAAGCAAAAATATTTTAGATATTTTTATATAGGCATAAAAGGAACCTGTATACCAAATTTCATAAAAATCTGTTACCATGCGGCCACCACTTTTTTGCGAATTTTGCTCATTTCGCATGGAATGACCCAAGCATGACATTTAAGCATATAAAAATTTGAAGAATTTACAAAATATGAACTAACAAAAACAAAGATCACTAAAAAATCGTTCGCTTTATTTCTTAAAAAAATAGTACACACAAACATACACACACAAAAGAAGAAACAACTCTCTACTATGTTTCCCTAAGTGTTGAAAAAGTAGAGTTTCCGAACATTTAAATGACTTTAAATTCATATTTGCTCCTGAGAAGCCTTGATTCAAAATTTTCATTATGATTACTATTAATATTGCTGTTGTAAGGCAACGAATTTTTGTAACAATGGGTTTTATATTTAATCATTTAATGGAGAAATTACATGAAATTTATTGTTTTCCATCATAACCTTTTTAAACTAAGTTTTTTAGAAACAAATTACAGCCTATGTTGCTCCCTGGTAATGTAGCTATCTACGGTGAAAAAATGGTTAAAATCGCACCAGTAGTTTTGCAGATTACCCCGGACATACATACATACATTGCATTTGAGGTAATAGGGGGGGGGGGGGATACTTGACTCAATTTCAGAAATAAAATGAAGGAGTTTTGGAAGAGATTTGAAGGAGTAAAATGAAATTTTGAAGGAGCACTAATGGGCTGTCATTAAATGATGTTGCACTTTTTTTCAACATATTTGACCCCCTTCCCCCTTTATTGCAAAGAGTCACAATTTACGTAACTCTTCTTCTTGTTACCTGTCAAATTTTTTATAAGCATATTGTTACAATAACTGTGTGATGTCATTTTTTGCCACCCTCTCTCTTCCCCTTGTCACACTTTCACCACCCCTTGTCACACCCGTCTCCTCCTCAAGGCATGGCATCACTTGTGGATGACCCTTTTTATTATATCATAACTGCAATTTACTAAACATGTGTTTTTTCAGCACAATCACTTAATGTAGTACATTTACTTATGTAGTTTTAAATATTTGAATAATAATTAGACAACCTGACTTTTGCTGCTGAGAGTGTGGTAGAGGAAAAAATAATAATCATAAAACTTGAAAAAATAGCCAAGCACCATTTAAGCATGTTTTACATCACTTATCAAATGTTTTAGTCTTCTAATAAAATATTCACCTTCAACTTTTATGACTTAACAACGATCAATTTGTAAATCACATCTTTATGAAAAAAATAAATGCACGAAATTACTACATTAAAATCACCCTTGTGACAAAGTTAGTTGTCGATCAAAATATTATAAGTTACTGTCATTGAGGAAGATTGAGTAGTCTTGAACTAAAAAAGAAGGAATTTTGAAGGAGTTGAAACCAAAATGAAGGAGTTTGAAGGGCCCTACAAAAAAAAATTGTCCTAAATGAAGGAGTATTGGAGGAATTTTGAAGGAGCGT